>NW_020174268.1:6962066-7087011 GCF_003031525.2 Neophocaena asiaeorientalis asiaeorientalis | reverse complement strand
TTTTTTTTTTTTTTTTTTTTTTTTTTACTCATTCCTCTAATTAAATTTCCTACTATTCTTTTGGTTGTGTCTCAGCCAGTCAGACTTGGCTTACGAGATGGAACCACAGAGCTAACATTTTAGGAATTTGTCCACCCTTTTTAAGTTCCTGAACTGCTTTCCTCTGCTCTTCCTCACCTGCATATGTTTATAACACCAAACAATAAGAAAAGACCTCTGCAATCCCCACTTCCAAATAGAGGCTAATGAAATACAACCCTCTATTTCAATAAAACACCTCAGTTGAACCCCACACAATTCACACCTTTGTCAGAGGGAGAGAGGCAAGGGCCCTAGAAAAGCTCACCAGGATTTGGTGACAGGTGAGTGTCACTTGTGTAGATACACCACTACTGACATATGAAAGCAGCTGTTCTGGAGCAAAGGATGCATAGTCCTTGTGAACATTTTGGCAATGACAGAGGTTGGGTCAGTCATGAAGTCTCCGACATCAGCACAAACCCTGCACCATTCACACAGTCGAGGCCAATGCCACACTCAGGCTGAGTTCTAGCCCCAGGAAGAGAAGACATATAACATCCATATTCATGAACATCCAGAGGCTACCTACCATACCTATACAGGCATTCTCTTGGAAGAAACAGAAACTGGTCTAAGGCATTCAACTTTCTGAGGCTTTTCCCAGTTATACCCATGCATAGCAATCTCTACATACAAGTTTTGAAATTGCTTCCAAATATAAAAGTGTGGCAGCCATTCCTTTCTCTCCTATACTTAATCATCTTTCTCCAGCAAGAGCCACACACCCCACCACACACACACACACACACACACACACACACAAACCTCAATCTCCCAACACCCCCACGGCTCTTCCCAGGAGTGTGGCCTTCGTCTCTCTTCTTCTCCATTGCTAACCTGTCAAGAAAGAGTAGTCACAGAGCACAAACTTTGGGAGCCAATCCATAAACTTGCAAGGCTGGCCACATGTTTAAAAGCAACAACAATGATCTTAGATAAATTTGTCCTGGCTTCAAGTTTCCCCAAATGCTTTTGTCCAGATATAATTGTCACCTGATCACAAAACTTTCTGGAGGAAAAAAGTATTGTTGTTTTAAGGAAAACAGCTGTGCAGCCACCGCTGGCAACAAGAGAACCATGCACTGAAATAAAAGAGGCTTCAGGGGCCCTGCTGCAACAGCAGAGGATGCCATTTCCTTCCTACTGTCCATCTTGGACATAGAACTTTTTCCCTAAGTTCTAGCGCAGAGTCAAGATGGTGGACTAGGAGGACGTGGAATTCGCATCTCTGCAAAACTAGGGCACCTACCAGACACTGGTGGGGGACTACGGACACCTAAGGGGATGGGAGGAACCCCCAGTGACTGGCGCCGTTCTGCTTGAGGGATCTTGGTTCCAAGGCTGGGGGTCAGGCCTGAGCTCCTGTGGTGGGAGTGCCGAGTCCAAACTGCTGGAGCAACAGAGAACCTCAGACCCCAGGGAATGTTAATCGGAGTGAAGCTTCCTGGAGATCCTCATCTTGACACCAAGACCCGGCTCTACCCAACTACCTGCAAACTCCAGTGCTAGACTCCTCAGGCCAAACAACCAGTAAGACAAAAATACACCCCACCCATCAAAAAAAAAAAAAATTAACAACAAAAAAATATGTTACAGATGAAGGAGCAAGGTTAAAACCTATAAGACCAAATAAATGAGGATGATATAGGCAAGCTACCTGAAAAAGAATTCAGAGTAATGATAGTAAAGATGATCCAAAATCTCAGAAACAGAATGGAGAAAATACAAGAAATATTTAACAAGGACCTAGAAGAACTAAAGAGCAAACAGCAGAGTAACTGAAATTAAAAATACTCTAGAAGGAATCAATAGCAGAATAACTGAGGCAGAAGAACGGCTAAGTGACCTGGAAGATAAAATAGTAGAAATAACTACCTCAGAGCAGAATAAGAAAAAAGAATGAAAACAGACCTCTGGGACACCATTAAACACACCAACATTTGAATTATAGGGGTCCCAGAGGAGGAAGATAAAGAGAAAGGGTCTGAGAAAGAATTTGAAGCCATTACAGTAAAAAACTTCCCTAACATGGGAAAGGAAATAGCCACTCAAGTCCAGGAAGCACAGAGAGTCCCATACAGGATAAACGCTAGGAGAAACAAACAAAGACACATATTAATCAAACTAACACAAATTAAGTTCAAAGAAAAAATATTAAAAGCAGCAAGGGAAAAGCAAAAAATAAAATGTAAGGGAATCCCCATAAGGTTATCAGCTGACTTCTCAGCAGAAACTCTACAGGTCAGAAGGGAGTGGCAGGATATATTTAAAGTGATGAAAGGGAAAAACCTACAACCAAGATTACTCTACCCAGCAAGGATCTCGTTCAGATTTGACAGAGAAATCAAAAGCTTTACAGACAAGCAAAAGCTATGAGAATTCAGCACCACCAAACCAGCTTTACAACAAATACTAAAGGAACTTCTCTAACCAGGAAACACAAGAGAAGAAGACCTACAAAAGCAAACCCAAACAATTAAGAAAATGGTAATAGGAACATACATATCAATAATCACCTTGAATGTAAATGGATTAAATGCTCCAACCAAAAGACACAGACTGGCTGAATGCCTACAAAAACAAGACCCTTATATATGCTGTCTACAAGACACACACTTCAGACCTAGGGACACATACAGACAGAAAGTGAGGGGTTGGAAAAAGATATTCCATGCAAATGGAAATCACAAGAAAGCTGGAGTAGCAATACTCATATGATAAAACAGACTTTAAAATAAAGACTGTTACATTATACTCCAATAAAGGTGTGAAAAAAAATGTAAAAAAATAAAAGAGTCTTCACAAAAGTTCCCCAGTGGAGAAGCACAAGGTGGAGAAGAACAGGTCAGCTTTGCAAGTTTGAAAATCTCCACAGTCCTCTGCCAGTCAGGAGATCTGGTCAGAGCTCTTGAATGGCCCCACCTTTCTATGTCAGAACACAGCAGCTCTGTTGTACTTTCCTGATTCTCTATTTCTTCTACCAGGTATAGAAAAGCTCTGTGGGCTCTTCCAGCTCCAAAGCAATCAATTCTAAAGAGAAGCTGATCTCTGTGATCTTGTTTGTTCATTTACTAAACTACACTACATAGTACAGTTTGCCATCCAGACCGGTTCTCTTGAACTTAAAGTTTAAGCAATCATGGACTTCCCTGGTGGCGCAGTGGTTGACAGTCCGCCTGCCGATGCAGGGGACACGGGTTCGTGCCCTGGTCCAGGAAGATCCCACATGCCACGGAGCAGCTGGGCCCGTGAGCCATGGCCACTGAGCCTGCGTGTCCGGAGCGTGTGTTCCACAACAGGAGAGGCCATAACAGTGAGAGGTCCGCATACCACAAAAAGAATCTGCCTGCCAATGCAGGGGACAGCGGTTCGAGCCCTGATCCAGGAAGGTCCCACATGCCACAGAGCAACTAAGCCTGCGAGCCACAACTACTGAGCCCATGCACCACAACTACTGAAGCCTGCACGCCTAGAGCCTGTGCTCTGCAACAAGAAAAGTCACTGAATGAGAAGCCCACATACCGCAACGAAGAGTAGCCCGTGCTTGCCACAACTAGAGAAAGCCCACACGCAGCATCAAAGACCCAATGCAGCCATAAATAAATAAATTTATAAAATAAATAAATAAATCTTACAGGAAAAAAAAAATATTAACCCACTTGTTAACCTTTTAGTTTATTTGTTTACTCAACTTTTCTCCTGTGTCTTGGATGTTCCTTCTGGGACCATTTCCCTTCTTCCTCAGTGTACATCCTTTGAAAGTTCCTTTAGTAAGGGAGATTTGGTAGTGAAGTCTTTCAACTTTTGTTTGTTTAAAATCGTCTTTATTTTATCTTCTTTTTTGAAGATAGTTTAACTGGGTATAGAAATCTATGGCTGATGGTTACTTTCATTCAGTATTTGCCTTCTTAAAGAGTGGCATGAATCAAGAATAGACAGTTCTTTTGTTGAGGAAAATACCTTCATTGGTTGAAGCGCTTTTAGGACAAGAAAGGCCTTCCAGGGCTCAATCTGGTTGTACTGGGGCAAATCCAAAAGAGATGGATTGTTCTGCATAGTAAAGAGAGAACTTTACATTTCTAAGGGCAGCCTGACAAAAACAGCATATACATCCAGAAATGAGGTAAAAGGGAGACATTAAGAAGTTTAGAGAAAGAGAGAACCTTGAAAAACATAATTAATAGGGGGTGTGGTCCCAGTTACTGAGATTTAAGATTGACCAGTAAGTTTCTAGAAATGTCTCATTAATGTAATTGTGTAGTGAGGAATTAACCTTACCCAAAGAGAGATCTGGCTTTTGCCCCTTGGCTACTAGGAGGTGATCTGTAGGCCCCTGGAATGTTTTACATGATAGGAGTGTCTTTGTGGGGTTCTTTAACGCCATTCAGGGGGATCTGGTCACTGAATGGTCTAACTATGTGATTTATAATGGAGGCTTTGGGAAATGTATAAATTCCCAGGTCCAGAGAAATTGGAGACTAAAGGTATTAGCTTGAACCTCTGAGAGGGTCTGCAGACTAAAAGTTAGTCACACATGCAGATGGAGAGAATGGACTTGAGGACACAGGGAAGGGTAAGGGTAAGCTGGGACGAAGTGAGAGAGTGGCATGGACATAGATACACTACCAAATGTAAAACAGATAGCTAGTGGGAAGCAGCCACATAGCACAGGGAGATCAGCTCAGTGCTTTGTGACCACCTAGAGGGGTGGGATAGGGAGGGTGGGAGGGAGACACAAGAGGGAGGAGATATGGGGATATATGTATATGTATAGCTGATTGACTTTGTTATACAGAAGAAACCAACACACCGTTGTAAAGCAATTATACTCCAATAAAGATGTTAAAATTAAATAAAAATAAAATGTTAGTCACACAAGCAGTGTGTGAATGAGCACCAATAAAAAGTCTGGACACCGAAGGCTCGAGTGGGATTCCCTGGTGGGCAATACTTTGCATACTGTCACACACTGTGGTCAGGAGGAGGTAACAGCATCATGACTCAACAGGGGAAGGACAGTTGGAAGCTTGACTTTGGGACTCCTCCTGGACTCTGCCCTATATATCTCTTCCCTTGGGTGATGTTAGCCTGTACCCCTCTCCTTTCAATGGGTTCTGTTATAACTGAGCAAGACCCTATGGGGCCTTCCCAGGGCAGAACCCTCCCCCATATCCTCTGCTTTACCTCCTCTTTGAAGTACCTAGATATCTGAGTTGTTTTACAAATGCGAAAACCCGCACCAAGTGGAAGACTTTAACTACTTGATGACAATAAGCATGTAGCCCCCAGGCTTAGTGGGGTCTAAGGACTGATGTTAACCCCTGTGATACCACCCTATTACCTCAACATCAACCAATCAGAGAATTGTACACAAGCTGATTACATTCTTGCGACCGTCCTCCCTCACTTGGCTTTTAAAAATGCTTTGCTGAAACCCTTTGGGGGTTCGGGGGTTTTTGAGCACAAGCCACCCATTCTCCTCGTCTGGTACCTTACAATAAAGCTGCACTTTCCTTCACCACAACCTGGTGTCAGTAGATTGGCTTTACTGTGCATGGGTGAGTGGACCCAAGTTTGGTTTGGTAACACTGTGACTCCTTCTGGAGCCCCCTGAAATTATAGTTGGTGTCAGAAATGAGGACAGTCATGTGGGGACTGTTCCCCCAGACCTTGCAAGTTTGACAAACTCCACTGTAATTACCCTGCAATACCCCCCAAACCCTCAGAAAAATCTACTTCATGCAACAGTCTTATACTAGTAGTATTTTGGGGGAATAAAGAAAAAGAGGTGATATGCAGTATGGAAGAAGGCCATGCAAAAATAAGAATGCTCCTCAGAAAGTAGGAGAGACCCTGAAGCCCATAAATAGGCATGTCAGTCCCTGTTCCCCTAAACACTTAAGAAGAAAAGTTACAGAATAAAAATCAGCACTGATGCTTTTATTCTCCTCTGTTATTGTCTCATGTAGCATTTATCACAACCTTCTTTGATTGTTGGCTAGGGCCACAGGTGGTCGGCGCTAAGTAGAATATCAGGAATGCAACTGGAGTTGTCATTGTTTTTAAACACATTTCAGAAACGAGCGATTATATGAACCATAAGCAACCACGTGATACCAAGCTGCAAGCTATGGGCATTTTCTGGGTTTATGCTCTTAATTTTCTTGCCACTAATGGGCTCCTTGAACCTTGTGGGTCTTTCATTTCCTAGTGGAAAGCAAATCTTGTAAGGCTTGAGTTTAATTTGCTGCTACTGCTGCCTCCCCCAGGCTGGATGGGGTACAAAAGAAAACCTGGGTTCACTTTTCTCCTCTACTGCTCAATAGGCAAATCGATCGAGGGAGATCCAGTGGCAGAAAAAGAAAGAGAAGATTGGGGTAGTGTTCTGAGACAAAGTGGCCAGAGCCAGCGCTGCAAGTTTAGGACAAGCAATATCGATGCAGAAGCAGTGAAAAGCTCCCAGAGAGAAGCCACAGAAAAGAGAGCTTGACTGTCTGAGACTGCTGGATTTGATATGTAAATCAGCACAGATTTTCTGGAGGGTAATTTGCCCCTAAGAATTAAAATCCTTAAAACTGTGCTTACACTTTGATCCAGTAACTCCACTTTTAAGACTTTATCAGAGAGATAATCACATACATGTGCAAACATTTAGCTACGAAGTTATTGATCACAGAAGTGTTTATAGTAGTGAAAAAATAAACACCCAAAATGTCCAACATTGGTGATTAATTGTACACACAATAGAATATGGTTTAACCATTAAATATGTTGTGATAAAAAGGAAAAGATATTTACAACAGTTAAGTGAAAAAAAACACAAAATCGCATAAACAGAGTGCTCCCACTTTTGTAATTAGAAAGAGAAAGAGTGCTACACTGATATACATTAAAATTTAACAGTGATTATCCAAGTTGGGGGGAATTGTAGGTAATTTTTATTGTCTGCTTTGGACTTTATTGCGCTTTTAATTTTTCTATGCATCAATTTTGCTGCAAGAAAAAAAAAGTATTTTTAATAGGAAAAAAGTAGCCTTTGGAATACACCAGAAGTGCTCCTCGGACTTTTTTTAAGTTGGAAGGTGAAGAGTTCTCAGTTTACTTCAAATTATGATGGAATTTCTTATGAGAATGTATTGGATAATGAGAAAGTTTATAACCGTAAGTCACTGGAAAAAAGTACAAGACTATCTTGAGGAACCCAGGAAGGGGCATGTCCCAGTCTGGCAAAAGCAATGGGAAGGTCCCAAGTTGCTCCAGGGATGAGGTTACCTCCTTGCCCCTCCAGGGCAGGTAGTCAAAATTTACCTCCTCACTGGTGACTCACATGCCCTGTCTCTGTTTCCACAGGTCTTGACACAGCCCATCAACCATCTCACCCTCCACTCTGCATATCTTTCCTGCCTCTTTCTCAAAACTTCTACCTATGCATGTCTATGATTTACTCAGGGACCCTCAAGAACCCTATTCTCTCATGACAGCCTCTTTATATGTTTAATAAGTGGCTGGCCTTTTTCATGCTTCTCAGTTCTGGCCAGTCCCAGACACCTGGGATCAGGTGTCCACTTCTACTTCAAACAGCTATGAGGACGTGAAAGGTCAAATTATGGCTGCTTATGATCAGTGGCTTATTAACTGCTCAGTTAAATCTGTGGGTATCAAGGCATCACAACTGACCTACCAGTATAGGCCAGGGACAATATTTCAGACACTGTACTGCCTGCAACACTGGTGTCCCACAAGATATTAAGCTTGTTGGCAAAAGGAAAATTTTCATGTGCAAACAGCCTTAGGAGTTCCTACAAACTCAGTCCCCTCTTGGAGATTCATAATGTAAACTAGTATATTAAAAGTTATGATGGGGGAATTCCCTGGGGGTCCAGTGATTAGGACTCCATGATTCTACTGCAGGGGCCCCAGGTTTGATCCCTGGTCAGGGAGCTAAGAGCCTGCAAGTCATGGGGCACGGCCAAATAAAACTTTTAAAAAATAATAAAGCTATGACGGTTTCTACAGTAATAACACCTGCTTGATTTTGTTCAAAGAAAAGTCTCCCAAAGTTATTTGAGCACAGAATCCTTTCTCTTTTTCCCAAAATACCTACTAATACCAGTTAACCATGGTTTAATTCTTAAACCCAGTTTAAGAATTACTGCTACAGAGCAAACAATCTTCCAGAAGGAAAGAACAATTAACAATGATATTTATTCCATTTTCTATGACTTTATATTCATAATAAATTATTTGGTTAATTAAGATCTTCTATCTTCATCAGAGGAATTACCATGAAAATATTTGATGAGACTCCTACTATAAAAGTCAGGAGTATTTACATTTTAGTGAAATAAAAGCAGCTTTCAATTACTAAGGTCCTCTTAAGGATATAGAAATTCTTAATCAAAGAAATAAATAATCAGCCTTGGAAGTGAACTTGTAAACAGAGTGTAGTTTGTGAGTGTGTTGGCTTTTCTGCTCCTGTGGATGGTCCATAACATTATTTAAGATTGAAAATGATCTGAGTGGCCGAGGTCTACAGTCAGAAAGGAATGCAGAGAAATGGAGTTATGAACAGCAGGTCATTTAGGTACAATTTTGAGGTGGTTGGCAGCTGGCTGCTCTGTGTTTGTGTTGTGTTGTGTTTTTTTTTCATGCCAGTTCACCATGACTTTGGCCTGGACTCTGTGCTGATGCAACTCACATCTCTCTAACTCAGCCCAGACTACCAGCTCTGGAAATGCTGGTCATCAGAATCACTGTGGTTAGAACACTTAGGGCTTGCTGAGAAAGAAAGGCATGGAAATCTAAGACAAGTAAAATGCCTGCTGCCTGTTTTACTGTTTTTGTTTTGGTCTTGGTTTTTGTCTTCTTTAAGCACGCCTTCTACCCCTATACAAGTAGATGAAGCTTAAAGAGCCTGTTTAGTAACCCAACCAAAGATGACTACTCACATCACATTTTATATGCAAGGATTTTAGGAAGGGGGCATGAGGGAGGGAGGGGGTGAGGGAAAGGTATGTAAAGGAAGGAAAGAAAAGAAATGGAATAGTAATAGAGCCAAATATATATCAATCCAAAGAATTCCAATGGTGACAGTAATATTATAATTAAAGTATCTGATTATTTTTTACCTATAAAAACAAAACTTTCATATGGCTCAAACTACTAATAACAACAATAGCCATTGTTGTTTCATGCTTACTGTATCCCAGCACTGTACACAGTTTACACACAGTTTATCCATTATAGTGTTTTTTTAATTCTATCTCATTTGTAATTCATAAATCCAAAAGTTCGGGAAAAAAGTTTTTTCGTTAAGTCTAGAGCAAATTTACTTGGCAGCAAAAGCTGACTTGACCCAATGTGAGGCAGCTTATAGTCTTTATTTAACCCATTTGATGCACATTTCACCACAGAAATACTAGTGTATTTCATTAGGGGACAGTGTCCCAAACCCCTCTCAGGATTCCAGACAATAAATGACATGTTTACTTTATTTTTACTTTTCTAAAATACTGAACACTTTGAACTCTGAAACTTCATCTGGCTCCAAGAATTTCAAATTGTTTCTCCCTGTTTTACAGATAAGGAAACTGAGGTCTATTTGTCGTCACTGATTTTATTTTGGGTCTTTAAGACTTTACTTTTTTGTTTACTTTTTTCTCCATACTATTTCAGTTCATATATGCACTGATGAGATTCTAGCAAGTTCTCCTACAGAAAAGTTTTTAAAGACATCTTTTTTTCTCCAAAAATGCTGACATTCTCAGAAATTTTCTTTGAACCCAACTGAACTTGTTTTTCATTCCCCCACCCTTCATTTTCAGATTACTCAGTGTATTTAATGCTACCCTTCCTCAATTCCACCCAAAGCTCACATGGAGATGTTAAGGGCATTGGTTAAGGACCCGTCGAGGAGTCTGCATGGGCCTGAGACGCTGCTGAGCACTGTGACATGTGTGGTTAGAGTGTCTACGTGAAGATTACCCATGCTGGGCTCCAGTGTTTCAATCACAACCCCAGAATGAGTGCCTGGTCACTCTGTGGTCTAAACTCTGAGAAAGGCGAGTATTTTATCCTACACTGTATTTCATAAACAATGATTTGATACATTGAAGAAACCATAAATATTATTTATCTTACCATAGGCCTCAGAATGTCCAAACACCACAGTTAATTAGGGCTCAATAATAGATGCAATAAGCCGAAGCCTGTTTTTCTAGTTGATCATAACAAGCAAAGCAATGGCCATCACTTTCTAATTTGTAAGCATTGTGTTTGATGGCTCTGAGTGGGAAGAAGGCAGCATCACTTGCCCTATAGGAGAGCTTGCCACCATCTAAAGTCAGCACTAAGCTACATCTGTTGCCATTTATGATGCTTTTTCCATTTGTTGAAGCACACTATTTGTTATAACCATAAGAGTATATTCAAATACAGACGCAGCTTTTGGTAGAAAATAGAAAGTCATCTTTTTCTTCTAACCAGCCAAAAAAAAAAAGGATTGGTTAAAAGAAAGAAAGCTGACGAGAATTTCTTGTTCAATTGTTCTTTGCCCAGCAGCTGGCTCTTATGAAGACCTTAGCTCATACGCTACAGATGAAAAAGTAGATGTTTTGAAGCATTGGTAATACACACTAGTACATTTCACCATTTCAGAGTAGCCCAGTTGAAACCTTTTACTCAAGGCCCCCTAAACCTCAGCATCATTGATTTTGGGGAATAGATAATTCTTTGTTATGGGGGTTGTCCTTGTGCATTGTAAGATGTTAGCAGCGTCCCTGGCTCCTACCCACTAAATGCCAGTAGCATCTCTCACGACAACCAAAAATGTCTCCAGACCCTGGGGAGGCAAAATCACCCCCAGCTGAGAACCCTGACACTCTTCCACTCTTTGCATGTGACACATCTTAATATTTCCATGGAGATGAGTTTCTAACATTTATAAACTTGTTCTTAAATAAACATATACAGATGTGTACACACATTTTTTAAATAAATAGACCATTTGTTTAAAACCATGTTATGTTATTCACACTATTCTAGTCTTGCATTTTTTACTTAATTACATAGCTGGGAGATCATTACATATCATTGCAAAAAGGGCCACTTAATTATTTGTAATATTAGTTACAAATTAGGTTGTTATATTGTTAATTAGTTACAAAGCTACATTATAGTATTAGCTGCTTAGTATTTCCTTGAATGGATGTGCCATAATTACTTAAAAGTCCTCTATCAAAGAACATTTAACTTCTTTCCAACCTTCTGCTACTGAAACAATGATTCATAAATAAACTTGTACATAAATTGCTAGACCATCTAGGCATTCTCCTGTCTTGGAGCCTTTGCTCTGGCTGTTCCCTTTGCTTAAAATGCCCTTCCCCCAGATATCCACATGGCTAACTCCCTTACCTCCTGAATTTGTGAGGCTTGGCTAGACTGCAACTACAAACAAACCTCAAAATATCAGTGGTTTAAACACATAAAATTCCTATGTAGACTATTCATAAGGATGGTATTCTTTCAAGTGGTAGCCAAATAGTTGGGCTGCTTCCATCTTAGGGCTCTGCTATCGTCATATGAGGCTTCTGCAGTTGCCACAGCAGGGAAGAAAAGAGGGGGTCATGTACCAACTCTCAAATATTTCTGCCCAAATCATTTCCAATTACAGCTTATTGATAAAAACTAGTCACAGGGCCCTGCCTAATTGCAGGGGTCTGGAAAATGTAGGGAAGCACAATATTCTGTAATCACTAAATATCTCTGCTGGATCTTCTTCAAGTTGTTGCTCTCAAATCACCTCAATGAAGCTAACTCCAACCATACATTTGAAATTGCAACCCAGGAGTGGCCAATATTGCAGAATAGAAAGACCCTGAGCTTACCTCCTCCCATGGGCACACCAAAATTACAACCATTTACAGAGAAACTATTGATGGAAAAGACCACAAGACTGGCAAAAAAGATCTTCAGCCTCCTCATGACCCAGCCCCGCCAACCAGCTGCAGGCAGCCTCCACATAAGGAAGGGCCTGGCAACCAACCAACTAGAGGGTCAGCCATATCTGCCAGACTGCCCACAGTAGTCAGCCTGCCACAACAGAAGGACCCACACAGTCCAAATAGGAGGCACACATAAGTCTGGTGACCAGAAGGGAGTGTGCTGCTGGGACACACAGGACATCTCCTACAAAAGGCCACTTCTCCAAGGCCAGGAAACATAACCAACTTACCGAAACATAGAAATAAAAACAGCAAATTAGGCCAAATGAGGTGACAAAGGAATATGTTCCAAACAAAGTAACAAGATAAACTCCAGAAGAACTAAGAGAAGTGGAGGTAAGCAATCTACCTGATAAAGAGTTCAAGGCAAGGATCGTAAAGATGTTCAAAGAACTCAGGAGAAAAATGGATGAACAGAGTGAGAAGTTAGAATTTTTTAATAAAGAGTTAGAAAATATAAAGAAGAACAAAACAGAGATGAAGAATACAATAACTGAAATAAAAATTAGGCTAGAAGGGATCAACAGTAGATTAGATGACACAAAGGAACAGATCAGCAAACTGGAAGACAAAGTAGTGGAAATCACTGAAGCTGAACAGAGAAAAGAAAAAAAAAGAATAAAAAGAAATGAGGACAGTTTAAGAGATTTCTGAGACAATGTAAAGCATATTAACATTTTCATTATAGGGGTACCAGAAGGCGAAGAGAGAGAGAAAGAGGCAGAGAACATACTCGAAGACATAATAGCTGAAAAGTTCCCTAACCTGGAAAGGAAACAGACATCCAGGTCCAGGAAGCACAGAGGTTCCCAAACAGGATCAACCCAAAGAGGATCACATCAAGACACACTGTAATTAAAATGGCAAAAATTAGATAAGGAGAGAATATTAAAATCAGCAAGGGAAAAGCAACAAGTTACATCAAGGGAACTCCTAGAACACTATCAGCTGACTTTTCAGCAGAAACGCTGCATACCAGAAGGGAGTGGCACAATATATTTCAAGTGATGGAAGGGAAAAACCTACAACCAAGAATACTTTGCCCAGCAAGACTTTCATTCAGATTTAATGGAAAGACCAAAAATTTTACAGACAAGTTCAATACCACCAAACCAGTTTTACAAATGTTAAAGGGACTTCTGTAAGTGAAAAAGAAAAGGCCATAACTAGAAACATGAAAATTATGAAAGGGAAAGTCTCACTGGTAAAAGCAAACATACAGTAAGGGAAGTGAATCAACTGTGTATAAAGCTAGTAGGAAGGTTAAAAGATAAAAGGAGTAAAATCACCTGTAACCACAATAGGTAGTTAAGAGATACACAAAACAAAAAGATGTAAAATATGATGTCAAAAACAGTAAACATGGGAGGAGGGGAGTAAAAAAGCAGGGTCGTTAAAATGCATTTGAACTTAAGAGGTTGGCAACTTAAAATAATCATATATATATGTATATATACATATATGTAGATATAATCATATATACATATATATACAGAAGAAGAGAGATTGCTATATATAAACCCCATGGTAACCACAAACCAAAAATCTATAATAAATACACACACAAAAAAGAGAAATGAATCCAAATGTAACACTAAAGATAGTCATCAAATCATAAGGGAAGACAATGAAAGAAGAAGAAAGAACTAACAAAACAACCCCCAAACAATTAACAAAATGGCAATAAGTACACACCTATCAATAATTACTTTAAACGTAAATGGACTAAATGCTCCAATCAAAAGAAACAGAGTGGCTGAATGGATACAAAAACCCTTACATATGCTGCCAGTACATATATATATATAATGGAATATTACTCAACAATAAGAAAGAACAAAATCTTGTCATTTGTGACTACATGGATGGACCTAGAGTATTACACTAAGTTGAAATAAGTCAGACAGAGAAAGACAAATACTGTATGACTTTACTTCTATGTGGAACCTAAAAATATAAAACAAATGAAAATATAACAAAACAGAAACAGACTCATAGATACAGAGAAAAAGAACAGGTGGTTACCAGAGCAGAGGAGGTCAGGAGGAGGAAAGAAATAGGTGAGGGAGATTAAGAGGTACAAACTTTCAGTTGCAAAATACATGAGTCATGAGTGTGAAATGTACAGTGTGAAGAATATAGTCAATAAATATGTAATAGCTTTGTATGGTGCCATATTGTAATTAGACTTATCTTGGTGATCAGTTTAAAATGTATATAAATATCAAATCAGTATGTTGTGTAACAGGAACTAACATAGTATTGTAGATCAACTATACTTCAAAAACAAACTCATATAAAAGATGTCAGATTTGTGTTTATCAGAGGTGGGGGGGGAGGGGGAATTGGATGGAGGTGGTCAAAAGGTACAAACTTCCATTTATAAGATAAATAAGTACTAGAGATAAATAGAATGAACACTGCTGATGTTATATATGAAAGCTGTTAAGAGAGTAAATCCTAAGAGTTCTCATCACAAGGAAAAAAGTTTTCTTGCTATTTCTTTAATTTTGTATCTGTATGAAATGATGGATGTTCACTAAACTTACTGTGGTCATCAATTCATGATGCATGTTAATTAAATCATGATGCTGTACACCTTAAACTTATACAGTGCTGTATGTCAATTATATCTAGTAAAACTGGAAGAAAACAATAAAATAAAATTGCAAACCATATCCACCTCCAGCACACCCAATCTCCTTTATTCTGCTCTGTTTTGCCAGAGCACCTATCATTTTCTCTATATTTTATCACTTATTTACTGTGTTTATTATATATTGTCTATCTCCCCTTACTAGAATACAACCTCCACAAAGGCAGGGATCTTTGTTTTATTCACAATGTATCCCAAGCAGCTAGAATAGATTCTGGCACATAAATACTTGTTGAGTGAATTGATAAATTTCACACATGTATAACTATATTTATTGAAAAGTTTCTTAGAGGTAGAATTGCTGAATCAAAGGGTATTGGCATTAAAATTTTCCAAAAATATTGTTAAGTTGTTCTTCATAAAGCTTTATTAGCTTATATCCCCATCAATAATGTACAAATTTATCTGTTTCCCCAAACACTGAATGTGTTCTCAAACTTTTTGTCCTTGGCAAGTTTGGTAGGTGAAAAAAATGGTATCTACCGTAATTTTAGTTTTTACATTTCATATTATGAATAAGGTTAGGTACATTTTCATGTTAAAGAGCCATTTGTACTTATTTCTCTGTGAACTACCTGTTCCTGCCCTTTGCGAATTCCTTGCGGTTGTTAATCTTTTAATTATTGGTATTATACATTATATATTTACATATATAGTACAGTAAGCCCCCTACATACGAATGAGTTCTGTTCCAAGGGCATGTTCGCAAGTCCAATTTGGTCGTAAGTCCAACAAAGTTAGCCTAGGTACCCAACTAACACAATCGGCTATATAGTACTGTACTATAATAAGTTTATAATACTTGTCACACAAATAACACATAAAAAGTAAACAAACAAAAAATAAAGAAAACATTTTTAACCCTACAGTACAGTACCTTGAAAGGTACAGTAGTACAGTACAACAGCCAGCATACAGGGGCTGGCATCGAGTGAACAGGCAAGAAGAGTTACTGACTGGAGGAGGGAGAGGAGGTGGGAGATGGTAGAGCTGAAGGATCATCAGCAGTAGTAGACGGAGGGCAAGTTGCAATTTCACTCATGCCTGATGTTGATGGCACAGGTTCTTGTTCCTTGCTGGATTCAATCCTATCCACCCTCTTGACAAAATGATCCAGTGATATCTGGGTAGTAGCATGTTCACATCTTTGCAAGTTCACAACTTGAAGGTTCATATGTAGAGGACTTACTGTATATATAATATATATATATACACACACACACACACACACACACACACACACACATATGTAAAATAATACAGCCACCCTAGAAAAGTTTGTCAGTTTCTTATAAAACTAAACGTGTTTTGCCATATGATCCAGCAATTGCACTCCTGGACATTCATCCCGGAGAGATAAACTTATGCTCACACAAAAATCTGCATGCAAATGTTCATAACATCTTTATTTGTAATTGCCCAAAACTAAAACAACCTAGATGTCCTTCAATGAGTGAATGGTTTAAAAAACCATGGAACATCTATACCATGATCTGCTACTCAGTAATAAAAAGGAACAAACTATTGATACATGCAACAAACTGAATGAATGAACCTCGGGAGAATTATGTGGAGTGAAAGAAGCCAAACCCAAAAGGTTACATACTGTATGATTCCATGTATATAACTTTCATTAAATGACAACATTATAGAAATGAAGAACAGATTAGTGATTGTCTGGGGTCTGAGTTGGAGAAAGTGGGGCAAGAGGGAGGTGGATGTGATTATAAAAGAGTAATGTGAAAATTCCTTGTGGTGATAGAACTGCTCTATATCTTGATCGTGGTGGTACATACACAAATAAAACACAGAACATGTGGTAATACTCGATGGAATTAAATACACACACATAACACAAACTCTTAAAATATTTAGAAATAAAATAAAATAAAAACCCCAGTGACTTTAAACACATAGATATCTCATGTAAGAACAAAACAGTAGTGCCTCATCTAGGTCTTACATTGCAAATATGTTTTCCAGTTTGTTGTTTGCCTTTTAACTTTGTTTACAGTGTTTTAATGACAAAAAAATTGTTTTATGCTGCTTGTTTTATTAACCTTTCCTTGAACAGCTTCAGAAGTTTCTACCAGGCTTAGAAAGGCCTTCCTGTGGTAAATTATTTTAAAATACCACCATGTTTTCCTGTAGTACTTTTATGATATCTGTTGTCTTATATTTAGATCTTGAGTGCATTTGGTGTGCAAAATGAAGTAGGGTTGTGACTGTATGCAGGGTGTGTATATGTTTACAAATGGCTACCCAATTATCTCATTGTATTTATAGAACAAACAACCATTGCCCATTAGACATAATGTACATCCTTATCATACACTACATTCCTAGCACATAAGTATCAGACATTTCCAGATGTACTCTCTATTCTGTATCATTATTTATTCATAGAACCAGCATCATAATATCTAAATTATTATAACTTTATGTAATGCTTTAATGTTTAGTAGTTCTATTTTCTTCTTATCGCTCTCCTTTTTCAGAATTTTTGGAACATTTTAATATGAACTTTAAAATCTAGTCCCTGCCACCAAAACATTTTTTTTTTAGAGACGGGAGAGAGAGGAGTATCAGCAGCTTAAATTTACACCCTATTAATAAGTAATAATCCCAGGATGTATTGGGATCATGTTAAATTTAGAGAATACCTGCTCTACCACCTACCAGCTTAGGCAAATTACTTATTCTGCTAAGAAGTCTCAGTTTCTTTTTTTTAGTCTCAGTTTCTTTATCCATAAACATGAGGATAATGATAGTGACCATCATAGGGGTGTTGGGATAATATGTACAGAGCACCTAAAACTGTGTCTGGCATAAAAGTGTTCAGTGGGTGTTCGTGGTTATTCTTCCTTGTTCCCAGAGTTTTTGTAAATTTCAACTAAAATTCTTCCCACACAAATTATTTGTTTGTTTGCCTGTTTGGCTGCGAACACCCAAGGACAGGAACCACGTTTTATTCCTCTTTTACACTATCTAGTATGTGGTCCTTGCTTTGTTTTTTAGTGGCTCTCAGCTCTACATCATGGCTCGTGTCAATCTCTGCTCCTTCCCAATTGCCTCACACCCATCCTGACGTTCCATGCTGCCCTCTCACTGTTCAGATACCCTCTCTTGCCTGCAACTGACCTGCTTAAATTGGTCTTCGGAGCTCACAGCTTCAAAATCCCTCCGATCCCCACATCCTCCTACTCCTGCCTTCTCTGCTCAATCAAGTCTATTCCCTGAGTTGAGGATCCCAGTTGACTTTCCTGGCTACATAGTAAGTCATAATAGAATGTGATGGGGAAGGGTAAGCTGGGATGAAGTGAGAGAGTGGCATGGATACAGATACACTACCAAATGTAAAATAGATAGCTAGTGGGAAGCAGCTGCATAGCACAGGAGATTAGCTCAGTGCTTTGTGTCCACCTAGAGGGGTGGGATAAGGAGGGCGGGAGGGAGGGAGACTCAAGAGGGAGGAGATATGGGGATATATGTATACGTATAGCTGATTCACTTTGTTATATAGCAGAAACTAGCACACCATTGTAAAGCAATTATACTCCAATAAAGATGTTAAAAAAAATTTTTAACAAGAAAAAAAAATGTGATGGTGCTTATGTTTAATGCTGTAATCCACTAGCACATTAACTCAAATGTACTTTTGATTGATATAAAGTATCTAACAGTTTTCTGAAGTCATCTTAGGTAAAACTCCATAGCTAAAGTTAGTGAGCTCCAACTGGTCTGCCACCCCACCCACCTACTACTTCTTTTTTACTTCTCACCTTTAAGTAGTTTTTCTGGAAGTTGAAATGCATTCAGTCATATATCTTCCTCGTCCTCTTTTCAAAGAGATCTATACAAACATTACCACTTGCCTGGTGAGTTTTTGATCAGGACTCAAATTAAAACTATAGAGGGGACTTACTTCACTCTGTATGACAGTCTCTAGGTCCATCCACGTCTCTACAAATAACTCAATTTCATTCCTTTTTATGACTGAGTAATATTCCATTGTATATATGTACCACATCTTCTTTATCCATTCCTCTGTCAATGGACATTTAGGTTGTTTCCATGTCCTGGCTATTGTAAATAGTGCTGCATTGAACATTGGGGTGCATGTGTCTTTTTGAATTATGGTTTTCTCTGGGCATATGCCCAGTAGTGGGATTGCTGGGTCATATGGTAGTTCTATTTTTAGTTTTTTAAGACACCTCCATACTGTTCTCCATAGTGGCTGTATCAATATTAACACATACATGTGGGATCTAGAAAAATGGTATAGATGATCTTATTGGCAAAGCAGAAATACAGACACAGATACAGAGAAAAAACGTATGGACACTAATGGGGGAAAGGGGTGGGTGGGATGAATTGGGAGATTGGGATTGACATATATACACTATTGATACTATGTATAAAATAGATAACTAATGAGAACCTACTGTACAGCTCAGGGAACTCTACTCGGTGCTCTTTGGTGACATAAATGAGAAGGAAATCCAAAAAAGAGGGGATATATGTATACATATAGTTGATTCACTTCGCTGTACAGCAGAAATTAACACAACACTGTAAAGCACCTATACTCCAATAAAAATTAATTAAAAAAAAAAGAAAACACTGGGGAAAAAAAAAACTATAGAAGGGAAGCCCTACAACTCTTAGGGCCTCCTAAATTCCGCATAAAGCTTATCTAGATGGAGAGTCAGAGAGCTGCATGCCCAAAGTCCAGTTTTAAAAGGACAATCTTGGGCTTTGCAGGTCAGGACACTTCCCATGGTTCTGGATATCCAGATATAGCTTCTAAGGTGAGACTTACTGGGATAGAGATTCCAGTGTTTGGAGGCTTCAAGGAATTTTAAACATTGTTCCAGACCCAAGCCAGAGGCTAAGGTTGAGATGCCCACCTCTGTGCCCTCAAATACTGAAGACCTCAGAGTAATTCCTGCTGACAAAGCTACTCCTGTGGGGCACCCGGCTCTATTCTGCAAGCCATCTTCACAAATATTATTTTCCAACTCCCTGTTGTGTCATAAGAGAGGAATTTCAGGGAGGGGAGTGGGAGGAGTGTCAGTGGCTTAAGTTGACACCTTATTATGCTTTTATTACACTTCCTAGTAACATCTAAACAATTCACTACAAGAAAGAAATGCACTGGCCCTTGTCAGTATGATATAGAGTTACTTACTCTCCACCCCTCAGTGCTCCCTCTCTCATGGGTGAGCCTTTCTCTATCCAATATCTTGTCCTCCACTCTCTTCACTGCAAATATCAGATCCTATAACAACCTCCTCACCAGTTTTCCTCCTTCATCCCACAAACAGCTGTCAGAATCATCTTCCAAGAATCCCACTTACATCATGAAACTAACTTAATTACTCCTGCTCCTCTCTCCCTTCCCACCACTCCAGGCTCAGTCCGAGTTCCATCTCCTTCCTGAAATGTCTTGTGGTAGTCCCATCCCTTGCTCCTCAAAGATCCCACAACCAGGACTGATATTCCTGGTCATGGATTGTTCACTCCTAGAGTAGGTTCCATTCTAAGCCCTTCTGATGCCTGTGCAGTAGTAGTTGTTAAATATTTTTACTTCCATTCTTGTCTATAGCATTTATTGTTTCTATCACTCAGCTGGGTACTTTGTCATAAACGGTATGCTGTTGTTATTTAACTATTCACAGTGGGCATATATTTTGACTTTCCTACTAGATTATGCACTCCCTGAGGTCACGACTCTTGCTATCTCAACCCTCAGGAACTAGCCCAAAGGCACATGCAGAGGTGGCCCTCAGAACACTTGCTGAAGGAGTCAGAGGATTAGGTAAATAGTTAACAGTAGAAACCCTGCACTTACTTACCATCATCTAGCCTACAGTGTTAGAGCCTCTTGCCCTGCCTAAAACTACCCATCCCACCAAGTTGCTCCACCTCTGCTCCTAATGCTCCCTCTTACTGATTATTATTCCCTAATGTGATGTGCACGCCCCTCCTGGCTGTCTTCCTCACACAAATTTGAAAACAAGCCCCTCTGGGTGTTCCCATGTGAGACTCCACCAGCCTTACTGGGCAGGACTCCTCCCACTGGTATTTGAAAGTTATTTCTGAGAGACTTTAAACTGCAACTCAAGACTCCAACAAGCCAGAGATTTCTGGGCAAAACACAGATGCCAAGGAAAATATCACAGTTTCATGGCTGACACACTTATCGACAACGTATTAACTTTAGCTGAAAAAGACCATAGAGCTAGCCACCTTTCTTAAAAACTGAAAATAGTCTCTCCCTGCCCCCAGCCCTCCCAATCCTCTTCCTAACCTTCTCTGCTTTGTTCTATATCCCTCTTCTCTTCCCAAAAAAGTTTATAATATACATCTTTGATCTCTTTAGTGTTCATTGTCTGTCTCCCCCAGTAGAATGTGAGTCCCACAAGGGCAGGGATTTTGATTAATTGAAGATACACATAACATAAAATTTATCATCTTAACCACTTCTAAGTGTACAGTGCAGTAGCATTAAGTACATATACGTTGTGGCACAACCGTCACCACCAGCCATCCAAAGAACGCTTTTCATCTTCTCCAACTGAAACTCTGTACCCACAACAACTCCCCTTTCTCTCTTCCCTCTAGCCCCTGGCAACCACCATTCTACTTTCTGTCCCTATGGATTTGACTACTTTAGGTACCTCGTATAAGGGGAATCATACAGTAGGTGTCTTTTGGCCTATTTCACTTAGCATAATGTCCTCAAGGTTCATCCATGTTGTAGCCTGTGTCAGAATTTCCTTCCTTTTTTAAAGCTGAATAGTATTCCATTGTATGTATAGACCATGTTTTGTTTATCCATTCATCCACTGATGGACAACACGTGATGTGCTTCCATCTTTGGGCTATTGTGAATAATGCTGCTGTGAACATGGCTGCACAAATATCTCTTTGAGATCCTGCTTCCAATTCTTTTGGGTATATACCCAGAAGTGGAATTGCTGGATCATATGCTAATTGTATTTTTAATTTTTTAAGGATGTACCACACCGTTTTCCAGAGTGGGTGCGCCATTTTACTTTCTTACCAGCAGTGCACAAGAGTTCCAATTGCTCTACATCCTCACCAACACTTGTTATTTTCTGTAAACATAGAGACTTCTGTCTGTTCTATTCACTAGTATATGCCAAGCACTTAAACAGGGGTTGGCAAAAAGTCAGCCCTTTATTGTGTTTGTTTATTGAATTCATTTGTAGAACTGGTGTTAACCAAGTAGCCCAGCACTACCTGGATTTGAATCTTGGTTTACACTCAGACACTACACCATGTACACATAATTTGACATCCCTGAAGTTCAGGTTATTCGCTCATCTGTAACAGCACCTGTCTCAAGGGCATTATAAAATCTGACAAGATAATGTATGCAAAGCTCCTGGCCTGGTATGTCTCATATGTTCCCATCCCTCCACCATGATTCTACCAGAACGTTAAGCTGATATGGATAAGAAAGCTATCAGTAATCAAGGTTGATTAGAGAGAAGTCTGCCTTTTTTAGTAAGTTTCATTGACTTGTGAGTCTAAGAGGATCTCCAATGACCAACAACTTCTTACAGCCCTTTGTTCTTCTGCATAGCACGTGTCATTACCTGAAAGTATATATCATTTCTGCTTGTTTACTTGTTTATCCTTCTTCTCTACCAGAAAGTGAGCTCCTTGTAGGCAATCTCCTCATCTGTCTTGTTTACTCAAGGTCCAGAACGATGACTGGCACATTAAATGCCACAATAAATATTTGTTGAGTGAACAAATGCATTTAAATAGCTACTAATCACCTTCTGTAGGTACTACTGCACATCCTGATATAAATAAGACATAGTTCCTTCCCTTACAGTTTAATTGGGAGATGATTTATAAATAAATCATTAAATACAGTGTGAGATGCATAGTAAATAAGTATGTAAAAAATAATACAAAGAAAGAAGCTATTTTAAGACTATTTGGAGGCAGAGGTCAAGGAAGGCTTTCATAGGAAAGTGTTCCTTACAAGGTTTTGAAGATTATCTAGCATCTTCCTAGTAGAAAAAGAAGGAAATGACAATGTATGTCTAGGGGATAGTAAGTTAACACCACAGGGGCAGGACACATAAGGATGCACTGTGGAAACGACAAGTAATTTTGTGAAGCTAGATGTAAAATTAAAAGGAGAGGATGGCAGGAGAGGAGTCCAGAGCAGGCACAGATCATAGAGGCTTGTTAAAACATCAAGCTTCGATTTGATCCATAGGCAGTCAGAACCACCAAAAGGTTGTACACGGGAAGCAACATGATGAGATACTCATTTTAGAGAGTGGACATGGCTCTGGTATGGCAGGAAGCCAGCCGGGAGCACCAGAGCTTCCTGGAGCTCCCAGCATGGGCATGGAACCAAACGAGCTGCGTTCACATTATGAGGGCTGGAATGGGCTGCTAGACTGGCACTGGATCCAAATTTGCACTGATTCAACAAATTCAAAGTCTGAATCTCTGTTTTAGCACCTTAAAAGGAAATTTCATCAGGGTTCTAGTCA
The DNA here is from genome assembly GCF_003031525.2 of Neophocaena asiaeorientalis asiaeorientalis. Lineage (NCBI taxonomy): Eukaryota > Metazoa > Chordata > Mammalia > Artiodactyla > Phocoenidae > Neophocaena > Neophocaena asiaeorientalis. The sequence continues at coordinate 7,063,723 of NW_020174268.1, read as the reverse complement.
TTTGGGTTTTAGATCAGCTACTTTGGTTAGGATAAGTTATACTGGATGCAGAATAATTAGCCACTGGACCCTTGGCTTTAACATTCTACATTCCGAATTCCTTTGCAATTAGGCTACCCTATACTTTTGTTGACCCACTAGTAATAAAGAGGGTGTCTATTAAGCCGGGACTAGTTCATGTTATTCAAATGAGTGTACTCTCTGTGGTGGGAGGAGAAAGATTTGGTCACTTCAGCCCAGATTACAGATTGCCTTCTCTCGGGTCCAGACTGCACAGGGGGGAAACAAAATCACTTCAAATGAGTTTGAGGACTCGCATGATGACACCCTGAAATCAGCTTAAAATCTGCTCCTCTAGGGACGTCCCAAGCAGTCCAGGGGTTGAGACTCCATGCTTCCACTGCAGGGTGCGCGGGTTTTTTCCCTGGCCAGGGAACCAAGATCCCACATGCTGCAAAATGTGGCGGAAAAAACAAAAAAAAAACTGCCTCTTCTAGTAACTCTGTCTCCATTGGTCCTCTGTCCATTCCACATGTCATCCTTACTACACTGTGCATATGTAATAGATCCATCACCAGTCCCATGCTGCCCAAGGACACAAGGCATTCCACACTGTAGCAGTTTCTTAGGGCAGTTGGAACAAAGTACCACAAACCAAGTGGCTTAAAACAACAGAAATTTATTGTCTACAGTTCTGGAGGCTAGAAGTCCAAAACCAAAGTGTCAACAGGGCCACGTTCCTGCAGAAACCTCTAAGTGAGAATCCTTCCCCATTTCTCTTCTGCTTCTGGTGGTTTTGGGCAGTCTTTAGCAATCTTTGGCTTGCAACCCCATAACTCCAATCTCTGCCTTCATTGTTACATGCCTCCATGTGTGTCTCTGTCTTCATATGGCCATCTTCTTATAAAGACACAGTCATATTGGATTAGGAGGCTACTCTACTCCAGGGTCACTTCATCCTAACTAATTACATCTGCAATGACCTTATTTCCAAATAAGATCACATTCTGAGGTACTAGGGGTTAGGACTTCAAAATATCCTTTTTTTGGGGGGTGGGGGCGGTGAGGGGAAACAATTCACTTCAGAACACGGCCTCTTCCCTTGGCTGCTCACCTGCAGTATTTAGTCCAGAGCTGAGAATGTGACAGTGAATGCTATTTACCAATGTGAATTAAGTCACCAGACCATCTGTCCACCTGCAAAAGAGCATGGCAGCACTGTGACAACTTTGTGCCAACACACCAAACAGCTCTGCTTTCAAGATGACTAAAGCAAACGCTGAGTGGGATTGGATCAAAGTTGTGGTCATCCTGACTAAAAGCTGGAGTGAGACTGTCTCAGTGTCACTTTTGACATGAATGTAATGTTGAACTTTAATAGAATATAGATTTGTGAGGTGTACTTAGCATAGAAGCTATGCTGTCATATCATTTTAGGTCTTTCAAAAGCAGAGTATTATTTTCAATCACAGCATCACCATAATTAGTAATGGCAACATTTTCTTCAAGTTGCCCTGGAGGGCTGTAGAATCTCAGGCTGCCACCCCTGCAATTAAACTAACAGCTGGCAAACAGCCAAATGAGGGAGTTGGGGGGAAAAATTATACTACCAAATCAAATATGGGTTTGTTCTGAATCAAGCATTCAAACTTCTGGTAGAGAAATCTGCTCTGATTGCACCCTGCCATTTATATAAGTAAAATATGTTAAAAGAAAAATATATATTGGAGACCCTTTTAGCCATTAACAGATGCCAGAGTTCAGATTCTCAATAGGGTCTTTCCAGTGGGATCCACAGGACTCAAGTTAATGATTGAGGGTGCTGCCCCTGTGCCAGAGAAGGGTCCCTGAGAGCAACCAGGAAGGCATGGTTTGTGTGCCCCTCATTTATTTTATTTCGTCCAAGCAAACAGATGGCAAGAGGAGACATTTCCTATTGCCTGGGCAACGTTTTAATCACTGTTTAAATATTTGCCATCCTGTCTTTGTTTTTGTTAGAATTGCAGAGTTAATGCAATACAGATTTGTACCTTCTGCTGAGTGAAATATAGATTTCATCTGATGAACTAGAGCTATGTTCACTGGAAATAGTTTCCCCACGCCCCACCTCCAATACCTGTCTTTCATTTTATGCATCATATTAATCATTTTTTAATAAATTTATTTATTTTTGGCTACGTTGGGTCTTTGTTGCTGCCCGCGGGCTTTCTCTAGTTGCGGTGAGTGGGGGCTACTCTCTGTTGCGGTGCGCGGGTTTCTCATTGCCGTGGCTTCTCTTGTTGCGGAGCATGGGCTCTAGGCCCGCGGGCTCAGTAGTTGTGAAAGACAGGCTCTAGAGTGCAGGCTCAGTAGTTGTGGTGCACGGGCTTAGTTGCTCCGTGGCATGTGGGATCTTCCCGGACCAGGGATCAAACCCATGTCCCCTGCATTGGCAGGCAGATTCTTAACCACTGCACCACCAGGGAAGTCCCCATATTAATCATTTTATATCTTCACAATGCCTACAGTTTACCAAAAATTGCCATATTAAGTTTCAGCAAACCTGGGCCTATGTATGACTCATCGCAAAATTTTAAGGACTTCAAGTCAATCTTAATACCAGCCCAGAAAAATATCAGTGCCAGGCAAGAGCCTCACCATCTGATGGACATTCTGAGGTCAAGGTAAAATGAGTTTCTGGCCTCAGGCTAGTTTCTGATGGACAATGGGTTTGTGCCAAAGACTCTTTTTTTTTTTTTTAGTTAATTTTTATTGGAGTATAGTTGCTTTGCAATGTTGTGTTAGTTTCTACTGTACAGCAAAATGAATCCGCTATACATATATCCCCTCTTTTTTGGATTTCCTTCCCATTTAGGTCACCACAGAGCATCGAGTAGAGTTCCCTGTGCTACACAGTAGGTTCTCATTAGTTGTCTATTTTATGGGGGGGAGGGAGGGGGATTCCAGGGACTCTTTTTATTAAAGAAACTCCATAAAATTTCAGCTGGCTCCAGGCTAACCTGGCCCGTATGTAACCTGATTTCTCCAAGCCTCACCAGCCAGGGTGTTCTTAAAGGGTCATATTAACAGTAATAACTCAAATTTCACTGGTTCTTGCTCCCAGCTGCTGATGGAGGGCCTCTGGCTCCTTTCATTTTTTGGCAAAATTTTTAGTAAAAGTGCCCTTTCTGTTTTAACATACAGTCAACTCTCTCTGTGCAATTCTATGTAAATCTAATGGGAGCTGGACAGAAAAGAAATATGAATGACTGACATCATACTTACTCCTCCTCTTCTCTAATAAACCAGATTCAGTTCTTGGGTGAAGTTCATTCTGTCTGGCTCCTTCTCCCCTCAGGATCAGCACCCTCTCAATTGTTTGCTCAATCCTCACCAGAGAAGACGTTTCCACTAGGCTCTTCCTCAAGAACTGTCAGACATGCCAGATGACCATCTCTGAATCTCACTTAGAATCTAGCTGGGGACCCCACCAGACCTGAAATAACTGCTTACTCCTCTGGAAAAAACTTCATTGAAATTAAAAGGTTTGGGGCTTCTTATTCCAACAAGTGGAAACAGTAATGACTACCAAACCTTTTACAAAAGAATACTACAAAAATTAGATAAAATATAAAAAACATATGTTTGACGGCATAAGAAAGTTAAAATGATAGTGAATAATTATCAGAACAGAACCCAAGAGAAAGCATAGGACAGAAAAAGAAAAAGAGCCCTACAATGGTACCAGCAGACTGCCATCAAATAGTTTCCAGACCACGACAGAGGAAGGGGGATGTAGTCTAACAGACTCCCTACGGTGAAGAGATGCAGCTAAGAGTTTGGAAAGACCAATGTGGCTAAAGTTGGCTGGATAGAGGGAGAAGGAAGAGCTGTAGGGAAAGAGAACTGGACATCGGTAGAGGGTCTCCCTCGTGTACTCAGCAGAGTATTGATCAGTGCATACATGGGGGAAACTAGCAGAAGCCAGGGAAGAAGTATCTAAAAGAATTACAAAGAACAATTCCTAAAGCTCACACAAGGACAGGAAAAGTGATTGTTCCCCCAGCCAGACTGGAAAACCTGATAATTTACAGAGAATTGAGTACTCAGAAAGTTCTTGCCTCAGTAGTGGGAAACAATTAGCTCTAGACCAAACAGTGTTCTACTCTCACCTAACAAATATTAAAGGTAAGATTTTAAAGGATCAAACAGTTTCTAAGTAATTTAATGAAATCCCAGCCCAGAACAAAGCTCAAGAAATTTATAAGAATAAAATAACCAGAACGAACAATGTAAAATTTACGATGGCCGCCATTCTATCAAAAAGTATTGGGCATGCAAAAAACACGAAAATATTGAGGAGAAAAATCAACCAATCAAAACCAACCCAAAGCTCACAAAGATGTTAAAATTAACAGAAAAGGGCATTTAAAAAGATATTCTAACTGTATTCCAAATGTTCAGAAAGTTAAGTATAATTTACAGAGAATTGAGTACTCAGAAAGTTCTTGCCTCAGTAGTGGGAAACAATTAGCTCTAGACCAAACAGTGTTCTACTCTCACCTAACAAATATTAAAGGTAAGATTTTAAAGGATCAAACAGTTTCTAAGTAATTTAATGAAATCCCAGCCCAGAACAAAGCTCAAGAAATTTATAAGAATAAAATAACCAGAACGAACAATGTAAAATTTACGATGGCCGCCATTCTATCAAAAATTATTGGGCATGCAAAAAACACGAAAATATTGAGGAAAAAATCAACCAATCAAAACCAACCCAAAGCTCACACAGATGTTAAAATTAACAGAAAAGGGCATTTAAAAAGATATTCTAACTGTATTCCAAATGTTCAGAAAGTTAAGTAGTGAGAGAGAAGATATTACAAAAAGAACCATATCAAACTTGTCGAGATGAAAGTACCACTGGAAAGAATTCACAGTAGATAAGACATTGAAGTTAAGGACGGCTTGAAGATGGCGGAAGAGTAAGACGCGGAGATCGCCTTCCTCCCCACGGATACACCAGAAATACATCTACACGTGGAACAACTCCTACAGAACACCTACTGAAGGCTGGCAGAAGATCTCAGACCTCCCAAAAGGCAAGAAACTCCCCACGTACCTGGGTAGGGCAAAAGAAAAAACAGAGACAAAAGAATAAGGACGGCACCTGCACCAGTGGGAGGGAGCTGTGAAGGAAAAGTTTCAACACACTAGGAAGGCCCTTCGCGGGCGGGGACTGCGGAAGGCGGAGGGGGGAGCTTCGGGACCGCGGAGGAGTGCACAGCGACGGGTGCGGAGGGCAAAGCGGGGAGATTCCCGCACAGAGGATCGGTGCCGACCGGCACTCACCAGCCCGAGAGGCTTGTCTGCTCACCCGCCGGGGCGGGGGGGGCCGCGAGCTGAGGCTTGGGTTTCGGTTTCGGACGGAGCGCAGTGAGAGGACTGGGGTTGGTGGCTTGAACATAGCCTGCAGGGATTAGTGCACCACGGCTAGCCTACTCAGCCTTAAAAAGAAACGAAATTGAGTTATTTGTAATGAGATGGATAGACCTAGAGTCTGTCATACAGAGTGAAGTAAGTCAGAAAGAAAAAGACAAATACCGTATGCTAACACATATATATGGAATTTAAGAAAAAAAAATGTCATGAAGAACCTAGGGGTAAGACAGGAATAAAGATGCAGACCTACTAGAGAACGGACTTGAGGATAAGGGGAGGGGGAAGGGTGAGCTTTGACAGGGCGAGAGAGAGTCATGGACATATACACACTAACAAACGTAGTAAGGTAGATAGCTAGTGGTTAGCAGCCGCATGGCACAGGGATATTAGCTCGGTGCTTTGTGACAGCCTGGAGGGGTGGGATAGGGAGAGTGGGAGGGAGGGAGACGCAAGAGGGAAGACATATGGGAACATATAATATGTATAGCTGATTCACTTTGTTATAAAACAGAAACTAACACACCATTGTAAAGCAATTATCCCCCAATAAAGATGTTAAAAAAAAAAAAGACATTGAAGAAGAAAATAACACTAAAATAAATATATCGCAAAGAGGAAAAAGACTAAAAAAAATAATTAACAGAGCATTAGCTATAGTATGACTTCAAACACCCTAATATACATGTAATTGAAGCCCCCACTATAATCAGAGATTTCAAGCCTTCTCTCAATAACTGACTGAATAAGGACAGAGAAAATCACTAAGGATACAGAAGATTTAAAAAACACAATCAACCAACTCGATCTAATTTATATTTATGGAAAACTCCACTCAACAACAGCAAATACCCTTTTTTTTTTCAATCTTACACTGACCATGACCAGGATAGACCATATTCTTGGCTGTAAAAGAAGTCTCAATAAATTTAAAAGGATGCAGGTCATACAAAGTATGTTCTCTGACCACCATGGAATTAACTTAGAAATCAATAACAGAATTATCTCTGGAAAATCTCCCAGATATTCAGAAACTAAATAAAATACTTGCAAATAACCCATAGATCAAAAAAGAAATCAAAAGGGAAAGTAGAAACTATTTTGAACTGAATGAAAATGAATATGCAATATATCAAAATGTGTAAGATGCTGCTAAATCAATCATTTAAAGGGAAATCTATAGCCCTAACACCTATGTCAGAAAAGGAATCAAATCACTAGCATAAAGCTTCCAACTAAAGAAACTACCAAAGTAAGCAAGTAAAAATATCAGAGGAGAAAACAATGAAATAGTAAAAAGAAAAAAACAGAGAAAATTAATGAAACCAAAAGAAGTTCAATAAAACTGACAAACCTCTACCCAGATTAATAAGAAAAAGAGAGAGAAAATGCAATTTATGAATATCAGCAAGGAGAGAGGTAAAATCATTACAGATTCTACAGATACTAAAAGGAGAATGAAATATTGTTAAAACCTTATGCCAATAAATCTGATAACGTAAGTGAAATGCAAAAATTCCTGAGAGACACAAATTACCACAACTCAAACAAAATTAAATAGGTTACTTTAATGAATAGTCCTATATTCCCAAAAATGTAAAATTCATAGTTAAAACCCTTCCTACAAAGACAATTCCAGGCCAGAAAGACTCACAAGTAAATTCAACTAAATATTTAAGGAAGAAATAATACCATTGCTATAAAAACTCTTCAGAAAGCTAAAGAAGGGGGGTTATTTTCCAATTCATTCTGCAAGGCCATCATTACACTTAAAACAAAACCACAGACATTTTAAGGGAATCATATTCAACAATATATAAAAAGGATAAAACATCATAAACAAGTGCAATTCGTCCCAGGAATGCAAGGCTGGCTTAAAAAAAATAATGGTTCTAATGAACCTAGGGGCAGGATAGGAATAAAGACACAGACATAGAGAATGGACTTGAGGACACAGAGAGGGGGAAGGGTAAGCTGGGATGAAGTGAGAGAGTAGCATTGACATATACACACTACCAAATGTAAAATAGATAGCTAGTGGGAGCAGCCACATAGCACAGGGAGATCAGCTCGGTGCTTTGTGACCACCTAGAGGGGTGGGATAGGGAGGATGGGAGGGAGACGCAAGAGGGAGGGGATATGGGCATATATGTATACATATAGCTGATTCACTTCGTTATACACCAGAAACTAACACAACATTGTAAAGCAATTATACTCCAATAAAGATGGTTAAAAAAATCAGTTTAATCACCATATTAATAAAAAAAAGAAAAACCATATATCATTTCAATACATGTATAAAAAGTATATGGCAAAATCCAACCTCCATTCTCATAAAGACTCTCAGCAAGCCAGGAATAGAAGGGAACTTCTTCAAATGGACAAAGGATATCTACCAAAAACCTAGAGTCAACATCACACTCCCCTCTAAGATCAGGAACAAGACAAGGATGTCTACTCTTACCACTTTTATTCAACATTACATTGAAGATTATAACCAGTGCAATAAGGTTATAAATAGACATTAGAGGCATAAAGATTGGAAAGCAAGAAGTAAAAGGAAGAAGATGACATGATCATCAGGATGGAAAATCTGATGGACTGTACAAAGAAGCTATTAGAACTAAAGTGAGCTAACACAGCAAGGTTGCAGTATTAACATACCAATATACAAAAATTAATTGTATTTCTACATACAAGCAATGAACAATCAGAACATGAAATTTAAAAAAACAATACCATGCATAATAACATCAAAAAACATGAAAAACTTAGGAAAATTAGAAAACATTGCTGAAAGAATTTAAGAAGATCTGGGACTTCCCTGGTGGGCCAGTGGTTAAAAATCCACCTTCCAATGCAGGGGATGTGGGTTCGATTGGTTGGGGAACTAAGATCCCACATATCATGGGGCACAGCTAGAGAGCCCATGTGCCACAACTACAGAGCCCACGCACTCTGGAGCCCACACACTACAATTAGAGAGCCCAGGCACTGCAACTATTGAGCCCGCATGCTCTGGAGCCCATCGCTGCAACCAGAAAGAAGCCCATGTTCTGCAACGAAGAGCCCATGCACCGCAATGAAATATCCTGCGTGCCGCAACTAAGACCCAACACAGCCAAAAATAAATAAATAAATATTTTCTAAAAACAGAGCAATTACTTCAGAGAAAGTGAGAGAGACAGGGAAAGGCAGCCAGTAGGTGATGAGCTTCCAGAACGCTCACCAAAACTTTAAAAAAAAAGAATTTAAGAAGATCAAAATAAAAGGAGAGGGACTTCCCTGGTGGCACAGTGCTTAAGAATCTGCCTGTCAATGCAGGGGACACAGGTTCGAGCCCTGGTCCGGGAAGGTCCCACATGCTGCAGAGCAACTAAACCCGTGCACCACAAATACTGAAGCCCGCATGCCACAACTACTAAAGCCTGTGTGCCTAAAACCTATGCTCTGCAACAAGAAAAGCCACTGCAATGAGAAGCCTGTGCACCACAACAAAGAGCAGCCCCCGCTTGCTGCAACTAGAAAAAGCCTGGGCGCAACAACCAAGACCCAACGCAGCCAAAGATAAATAAATAAATAAATAAAATTTTTAAAATAAAATAAAATAAAAAATAAATGGAGAGATATATGCTGTTAATGATTGGAGGATGCAATATTTTTAAGATGTCAAATTTTGCTAAGCTGACCTATAGCTGCAACACATAATCCCAATAAAAATCTCAGTAGGCTTTTTGTAGAAATCAACAAAATGATTTTTAAATTCATGTGGAAAAGCAAAGGACCTGCAGTCACTGGAACAATTTCATAAAAGAACAAAGTTGGATGATTTACACTACCTAAAACTACAATAACCAATAGAGTGGGATAGACATAAGGATGACAAATAGATCCCTGGAACAGAACAGAAAGTCCAAAAAGAGACGCAAACATATATGGACAGTTGATTTTCAACAAAGGCCGAAAGTCAAGTCAATGGAGAAATAATAAATGTTTTTATAAAATTGTGCAGGAACAATTGGATAGCTATGTTCAAAAAATGAACTTTGATATGCAACTTACACCACATATAAAAATTAACTCAGAAGGGGCTTCCCTGGCGGCGCAGTGGTTGAGAGTCCGCCTGCCGATGCAGGGGACATGGGTTCGTGTCCCGGTCCGGGAAGATCCCACATGCCATGGAGTGGCTGGGCCCATGAGCCATGGCCGCTGAGCCTGCGCGTCCGGAGCCTGTGCTCTGCAACGGGAGAGGCCACAACAGTAAGAGGCCCGCATACCGCAAAAAAAAAAAAAAAAGTTAACTCAGAAAACCCAAACATTAATTAAAAAAATAAAATTCAAATAAACCAGAGGGAAGCTGTTCCTAGATTCGAAAACTTGATATAGTAAAGAGATAATTTCTCTGTAAACTGATCTTTAGAGTCTATGAAATCCTCATCAGTATCTCAACTTTTATGATGAGAGGACAGACTTGATACGCTTATTTCAATATTTATATGTACAATGCAAAGGCCTACAAATAGTAAAGATATTGTCAAAAAAGAAAAACTTTGGAAGACTCCATCTACTCAATAACAAAACTAGCTAAAAAAATACTAAATAAGGCAATATAATATAAGCCCAAGAATAGACGAATATGATGAAATAGATGGAAGAATCCAGAAAGATAAATTTTCAACAAAGATGGTGTGATAGGATGCCCATATGGGAAAAAACTGAAAGTCAACTTCCTTTCTCACACTATACACAAAAAATCAATTCTGGGTGTACTATAGATCAAATGTAAAAGAGAAAACAATAACCTGTTAGAAGATAATATTGGTGAATATATTCATAACCACTAGGTAGAGAAAGACTACCTAAACAGAACACAAAAAGCATTAACTGTATATGAAAATATAGATCAAATTGATTCTGTTAAAATTAAGAACTTCTGTTCAACATAGTTTTGGAAGTCCTAGCCATGGCAATCAGAAAATAAAGAGAAATAAAAGGAATACAAATTGGAAAAGAAGAAGTAAAACTGTCATTTGCAGATGACATGATACTATACATAGAAAATCCTAAAGATGCTGCCAGAAAACTAGAGAGCTCATCAATGAATTTGGTAAAGTTTCATGATACAAAATTAATGCATAGAAATCTCTTGCATTCCTATACACTAACAATGAAAGATCACAAAGAGAAATCAAGGAAACAATCCCATTTACCAATGTATCAAAAAGAATAAAATACCTAGGAATAAATCTACACAAGGAAGCAAAAGACCTGTACTCAGAAAACTATGATATACTGATGAAAGAAATCAAAGATGCAACCAACAGATTGAAGAAATATACCATGTGCTTGGATTGGAAGGACCAATATTGTGACAATGACTATACTACCCAAAGCAATCTACAGATTCAATGCAATCCCTATCAAATTACCAAGTTTTTTTCACAGAATTAGAACAAAAAATTTCACAATTTGTATGGAAACGAAAGATCCCGAATAGCCAAAGCAATCTTAAGAAAGAAAAATGGAGCTGGAGGAAGCAGGCTCCTTGCCTTCAGACTATACTACAAAGCTACAGTAATCAAGACAGGATGGTACTGGAACAAAAGAAGAAATATAGATCAATGGAACAGGATAGAAAGCCCAGAGATAAACCCATGCACATATGGTCACCTTATTTTTGATAAAGGAGGCAAGAATATACAATGGAGAAAAGACAGCCTCTTCGATAAGTGGTGCTGGCAAAACTGGACAGCTACATGTAAAAGAATGAAATTGGAACACTCCCTAACACCATACACAAAAATAAACTCAAAATGGATTAAACACTTAAATGTAAGGCCAGATACTATAAAACTCCTAGAGGAAAACATAGGCAGAACACTCTTTGACATAAATTGCAGCAGGTTCTTTTTCAATCCACTTCCTAGAGTAATGAAAATAAAAACAAATGGGACCTAATTAAATGTAAAAGCTGTTGCACAGCAAACCATAAACAAAACAAAAATACAAGCCTCAGAATGGGAGAAAATATTTGCAAGTGAAACAACCGAGAAGGGATTAATCTCCAAAATATACAAAGAGCTCATGCAGCTCAATATCAAAAAACAAACAACCCAATCAAAAAATGGGCAGATCTATATAGACATTGCTCCAAAGAAGAGATACAGATGGGCAAAAAATACATGAAAAGATGCTCAACATCACTAATTATCAGAGAAATGAAAATCAAGACTACAATGAGGTATCACCTCACACTGGTCAGAATGGCCATCATCAAAAAATCTACAAACAATAAATGCTGAAGAGGGTGTGGAGAAAAGGGAACCCTCTTACACTGTTGGTGGGAACGTAAATTGTTACAGCCACTATGGTGAACAGTATGGAGTTTCCTTAAAAAACTAAAAATAGACCATCCAGCAATCCCACTCCTGGGCATATATCCAGAGAGAACCATAATTCCAAAAGATACATGCACCCCAGTGTTCACTGCAGCACTATTTATAATAGCCAGGACATGGAAGCAATCTAAATGTCCATTGATGGATAAAGAAGATGGGAGACATATATACAATAGGATATTACTCAGCCATAAGAAAGAAGGAAATAATGCCATTTGCAGCAACACGGGTGAACCTAGAGATTATCATACTGAGTGAAGTAAGTCAGACAGAGAAAGACAAATATCATATGATATCACTTATATGTAGAATCTAAAAAAGGGTACAAATGAACTTATCTACAAAACAGAAATACAGCCACAGATGTAGAAAACAAACCTATGGTTACCAGGGAGTAAGAGGGGGAGGGATAAATTGGGAGATTGAGACTGACATATGCACACTACTATATATAAAATAGATAACTAATAAGGACCTACTGTACAGCACAGGGAACTCAACTCAATACTCTGTAATGGCCTATATGGAAAAATAATCTAAAAAAGACTGGATATATGTATATGTATAACTGATTCACTTTGCTGTACGCCTGAAACTAACACAACATTGTAAATCAACTATATTCCAATAAAAAAAGTTTTTAAATACTAAATTTAAGTAAACTTCATATTGGCCAACACCAGGATATATTCTATGAATGTCATTATTTTGAATTAAGAATTAACGTTTAATGTTCCCAAATGTTTTAAGTGTTTGGTATAATTTGTAAAAAAAAAAAGTTTAAAAAAACTTAAAAAAAGAACTTCTGTTCTTCAAAAGATACCATTAAGAAGTTATAGAGTAGGAGAAGATATTTCCATATATATCTAACAAGGGCTTATATCTAGGATATATAAACAACTCCTACAAATCTGTAAGAAAAAGAAATAACACAATAGAAAAAACGAGGAAGAAATTTGAAAAGGCACCTCCCAAAGTTAATATCCAAATGGCTAACTCACATGTGAAAATATACTCCACTGCATGGGTAATAGGTAATCAGAGCATGAAAAATAAAACCACAATGAAATACTCAGCAGAGTGGCTAAATTTAAAAAGATTGACAATACCAATATTGGCAAATATGTAGGCCATTGGTAACTCTGTATGTCTGGTGGGAGAAAAATTCAGTACAATCATTTTGGAAAACAGTTTGCCATTACCTACTAAAACTGAAGATATTTATGTCCTATGACTCATCAATTCCACCAAGATACACATGCAAAAATGTTAGGAAGAATGTTTTAGAAAAAAAGTTTAAATATGCAAAAATGGGAAAAGTCTAACAGTAGAATAGATAAATAAATGTGGTATATTTGTACTATAATGGAGTACAACACAGCAATAAAAAAATAAGTGAACTAGAGCTACTCACAACAGCATGGATGACTCCCAAAATGTAACGGTACGCCAAACAAGGCAGACACACAGAATAAAACACACACTACATGATTCCATTTATATAATGTCCAGCAACAAAAAAATAAACCAAACTAAATTTTAGCATTTAGGGATACAAACATTTTCAGGTGCTAAAATATAAAGAAAAACAAGGATGTTATTAACAATGAAAGTTAGGGCACTACTGACCTTTGCAGGGAGAAAGGAGTTGGTGACTGGGAAGGGGCATGAAGGGACCTTCCAGGATGCTGGTGATACTCTATTTCTTGACTTGGGTAGTAGTTCTACAATTATTTGCTTTATGATAAAATATTAAGCTGGATGTATTTGTCATGTGCAGTTTTTATGCATGTAATATTCCACAATGTTTACAATGCTAAATTAACAGCAACAACAATACACAGACACACACACACAAAATCCCAAACTTCTCTGGGAAGGCTTCTATGGCTTATGTGTGAGTAATGCCTACAGTGAGAGACTGTTGGCCAAACACCTATCATGCACTGCCAAAACTAGATTCACCGGAGAATTGACTTCCAATTCTTTTTTCACATGTGCTGATAGTTGTCAGGATCCAGTGCAATATACAAAGCCAGGGCAGGAATCCCTCTGTTTTCACTAGCCATCATTTATTCCTACCAATTCATTCGTTAAACATAATAATATTAAGCATCTTCTATGCTTCAGGTATTGGGCAAGATGCTATGGTGGCAGGCATGATCACTGTCCTCACGGAGCTCTCCCAATGTAGTGCTGGGTGGCAGGGGTGGGTAAGTTAATGACAAAAATTGTGTGACATGAACAAGTGTTACTGCTTCTTTGTCAAGAAGAAGCTGGATGAGGATATTAGAGGGAAAAGATCATCTGAGAAGCCACCTCTATGGAAGACACCTCCTTGAATTCCTTAACAGAGAAGTTAAACAGCAGACCAACAAGATGCTAGATTAAGATCTCCCATTTTGGAGAAAACCGTGAATCCCCATCCTTAGATTTAACCCTGTTTGGAAGCCCACTCCATGACCACACTATTAAAACATGTCAAATGGAAGAAAAGTTGGTGGATTTGTATACGTATATCAAGATGAGTCCTTTCAAAGAACTACATGTTTTGCATCCTTGGGACACTGAAATTTAATGTTTCATCTATAGACTGTTTTCGTGTTCAGGGTTTATTTTAGACAGCAAATTTTTAATTAGTTTAACAGTTCAACTCATCAAGTAGTTCCCAAGGACCTGTGTATGCCAGGCTCTGCTCTCGGCATAGGAAACAAAGATGAAGGTGCCATACTGAGAGATGAGTGCCCCAGCTTTCAAGGAGACTACAGGCATTGGTGACCACCGGGGCTAAAGAAGGTCCTCCTGGGGTGACTGGTCCCGAGTGGGAATGTCACATCAGATCACAAACTCAAAGGATCTCAATGGGGTGGTGCAGGTCAGGCAATGACTGTGCACACATTATCAGGACTCCCTCAGCTGGCTTCTAGATAGGGTAAACTCCTCAAAAACCTTTTTTGGCTATATTGGCTGTTTCATTAAATAAACCAATACTCAGCAGCAACTACATCAGTGTTTATCATTCCACTGGCTGCAGGCACTGATGGCTCCAGCAAGGACTTTTTCCCTTCTGATCCAGAGTCCCAGGACAAATGGTAAATATCTTGTGTGGGGCTATGGTTCTCGCTCAGGGTCACGCCAACAGTAGATGGCAGAGCTTCAGTGAAAGATCTGCTGATGTGAGTGAGTCCATCACATCCTTTGGTGGATGTACATGTGCACATCAGCCTTTTGGTGACAGGCTCCCTCTCCTCTACACCACCAGCTACCAGCATCTTCCCAAGTCTGCATCTAGCTGATGGTGCTGCTGCAGCTGGGCATGGCCTGAGCCTAATTAAGCAAAATATCAATACTCCAAGAGGAAGGTAGGGAGTGGGAGGCTTTCCCCACTGGGATGCAGGAGAAGTTGGTGAGACAGTGGACACTATGCAGTCAACTTCAGATCCCAAACTGGGGGGAGTGTGCCCCTTTGGTGGCTTAGCAATCCCACCTAGAGAACAAGTGCTCAGCAAACTGATGGCAGGGCATGCTCATCAAAGAACCCATTAGTTTTGCAGGATTGGTGATTTATGCCATCACCAAAGTAATGATACTATGGGCAAACTACCTAGTTTGCTACTGCCTGCCTTTCCTCTCCAGCTGCAAAAGCAAACATGTCTCAACCTCCTCAGAAACAGATAGGAAGCATTCCCTCTACAGGGACCACCACAATACTGCATGTGGGAAAGACACAGGGCTCAGCTCATCCAGGGCTCCTCATTACAACCCACCCACGCCCTCCCTCCTGAAATAGGCAGACACCTACCACTATTTTCATCCCCAAATAAGGCTGCAGCCCAACTGTCCACGTGACACATTTCACTGCTAGGAAGGAGGAGTTCCTCCAGTCTTCTCAGCTTTACCTTCTTATTCTCCAGGAGCTTGCAAGGAAATGGGAAATTTCAGTTCCTCAGGAGTACTTATTTGGGGGGAAGGGAGTAAGCAAGGCCATGTGTAAAGCACATGCACGTATAAATTGTGTGCATGTATAATAGTCATGCTGCTAGAGGAAGACAAGTAAGAATTTGGGTACAAAACACAAATATTAAAATTTCACTTATTTCAGTTAGGTTTCTGGGTTTTTGTATTATTCTTTTTTTCTATTTTCTTCTCTACATGAACCAAGAAAGAGGATGGCATTGAGAATGTGTTTATAAAGAGGCTTTTCTAATATTTCCACCTTCTTGGAGATGCAGCAGGAGGAGAAAGGAAGTTGGTTTACTTCATACTAGACCTTAAAAAGGTCCAATATCTTCGTATATCCTGAGCAGATGTGAATGGTGATGGTTCCAGCATCCTGGACTAAGATTCCCCCAGTTTCCTCTGAGGCAGCCAATCCCCCACCCCCATCCCCATCCTCAACTAAAACAGATCTGAAACTCAGAAAGGCTAACAATCCTTGCATTTAAAAATATATTTTCAAGCCATCCAAGGACTTTATTTCCTTCCTCAAAAAAATAAGAGCCTCTAAATTTATTCCGTGAAGAGGCAAAGAAAAAAAAAAGAGTATCTTTTCAGTACCCTGCAGTCTGTGGATGACCCCAAAACTGAATATACTTGGTCGTGACTATCTGAAAACTGCACTGTGACACTTGTAAGGGTGAACTGCTCTATTCCTGTCTTTCTTTCCCTTCAATATGAAATAAAGATACAACAGTGAAAGTGGCATTGTATTGGCTTGTTTAAACATCAGACTCTCCTCTTAAAAATACTGTTAGTATGAAATTTTCCTGACATGATTTTAAACCCCAGTGTGTACCCCGCTAGCTCTACACCAGAAGGTACTGTTGACTGCCAAGAGCCATTAAACAGAAGAAGAAATGGATGCACAGGGTCCTGGAAATGGTGTGGGGATTCTGCTTCTGTGCAGACAGGCTCCCCTCCTCTGCCTCATTTCCATCCAGGTCCCATCTGAGGACATAGAACCCCAGAGCACACTCCCTCCCAGCAGCAGTGGGAGCCATGGGGGGACAGCAGGGCTCAGGGAGACCCTGTGGCATTCTGAATCCCTAGTGACATAACTGGGTGTCACCACAGCCTGTGGATAGCAGAAGAAGGGCAGAAAGGGGCATAATATGTGCTTACACTGGTCTAAGACTAGGCAAACTCCAGGGACCCTTCCAGGCCATGCCCCACAATCCTCAGAGGCATCGTGTCCCTCTCAGCTTTGGGCAAGTGAACGCCTATATCATCTTGGTTGAAGTGGACCCTGGGCACTCACCCAATAAGCCCAGGTTGCTTTCCTGACAACTCTTTATTCTTTCATGACATTTGAATGGTAAAGGAAAGGAAATGGTGCTAGAAGGTAAACAGGCTACTTTCATTTATAGGTTGATATTTTAGAACAAGGCTAAACTAAATTATTTCAAGGTCTTGGATTTAATTTGTGCCATCAGTAACCAAACATTTTCAAGAGTTAGTGGGTATAATGAACTGAAAACTAAGACAAAGATACTATCAACATTCAGACCACATAGAGGGTACAGAAAGAGAGAGCAGTTAGAAAAATATCCAACCAAAATATAGTCAAGCCATCCTTCTAACCTTTTTACTTTATACCTGGGGTTGGGCATGGGGAGAGGTGATGTTAGCTTTCGGTTTTTTGCTTGCAAAAGCACATTTCATTTTTGAGCCGGGCTGTGCCAGTTAGTGACATAATGTCCACACGGTAATATGATACGGTAAGCACAAATGCGGTGAACAGAACAGACTGTGGCCTGCGAAAGACAGGCTCTGTCCATATATCAACAGGAATGGCCTAGAACTCAGGGAGTGAACATTTTGAAGCAATCTCACATGAATTCACCTTCAGGAGATTAGAGGCTGATGTCACCAGGAGAGTGAAGTCATCAGAAATGACCTAAACTGATGGGACGTTGCCAGAACAAAGCCACACAGTGCAGACACACAGCTTAACTCTTTCTGGTCTTAAGAGTTCTCCAAGGAGGCATTTTGCTTTGGTGAATGTGAGGAGCTTTCAACAGAGACACAAAGCCAATATGACTCTCACTCTCCTTGGCATCAGCCACTGTCACTTAATGGAAGAGGTCTGAAAACAAATAGCTTCCACTAACCAAGTGCCCTAGAGGTTAGCCCCCATCTTTTCATCCCAGAGTTCTACCTTTTCTGTATAGATCCCCAGGGGAATAGTACTAGCAGGCTTTTAATAAATAGCAACTGATTTGGAGGGAGTGGATTGTTAACAATAGCAGGTTCCCAGAATGGAATAGTTGGGCCCCCAGAATGGTAGTAGGATAACACTACAACAAAACCATCTCTCTGAAATACAGCTGCCTGCCTGAGTCTGTCTGTGACTCTCAGTGGAGTTCTCCATGAGCCAGTGAGTAATAAAATGCTGGGCCATCCCTGACACCCTAGAGTTGCCTAGCATCCAGGAGTCATCCTCTTCTACTTGTGACCCTCATTCTTGAAAACCAGTGTCACTTGCTTGTTTCACTCCCTTCTAATACCATCCCTTGGCTACTGGAGATGTCATAAGGCCAATCATACCTTACTTAAATAATAGCAACGTAACTGCCAAAGTTAAAAGTTAATCAGACACAGGAAATACCTTCAGATAAATGCATCACCTTCTAGGCAGTGGTTATATTAACACTGAGTCATCAAAATAGGCTAGAGAATAATCTGCTGGAGGATTTTCAGAGGCAGGATGTTGAACCTAGGGATGAACCTAGGTTTTGGAATCTAGAATCCAAAATAAAGTGGGATGGAATGGGCAAAAGCACCTTACAATCAGAAAAGTATTCACTGAAGAATATTGTGATATTGTGATGGTCCTCTACAAAGCAAGGATAGAGAAGCAACATCGAAATGTATGACCTGCAACTGAATCTACTTTTAAATAATCCAAGTTATTATTTTGTTAAAAAAAAAAAGTATGACCTCAATGAGTAGGCAAACTGGGAGGATGACTGCCTACATGGAGTGGTAGAAGTTATGCACAGAAAGTCTCCTTCCCCTATACCTCTCTCCTTCCTAATGCCTGCCATGTGCCTAAAAATCAAACAACCTGCCTTAAGTCTGTGCTTTTCACATTTTTCTCATTACCACCCGTGTAAAGAATACAAATTTTACAGCACTCTTCAGTACCGTCTCCTAAATACACAACCGAAACAGAAATTCTGCAAAACCAATACTTTCCCCGCTCCCTAAGATGTGTGCTGATAGTTTCTACTCTGTTTCATTCTATTTCATTTTTCAGTTCTGGTCTGATCCATTAATTTAATTTAACAACCATAAATGGGTCAAGAGTCACAATTTGAAAAGTACTGAAATTCAAGGCCATTTACGAACATAACAGATAAAATACGAATTAAGGTGTTCAAGGTAAGGAAATAGGATCCTTAGGGGGAAACCCCACAATGCTTTAAGGCAAAGTGGGAGCCAGGAAGTGCGAGGCTGGGACCACTTCATGAATTACCTTGGGCTCCCAGTGGACACCCTCTTCAGAGCCCATCAATCTTCTGACTACATAACTCCTCCTCTATTCACCCATTCCCAAATTCATCCACAATCACAGAAAGATAATACACCCTCCTGGATAGAACCTAACGGATATCATTGTGCATAGTTTATCTTAAACCACTTCAAACCAGTGAACTGAAGATCAAAGAGACAATGACCAATGAATGGACTGAAACCATTATGAAGTTGAGACTGAAGTGGGCCAGTTCTCTGGATATGAGTCAAATCACAGTCAGGTGAGTGCACTCTTATATCTACTTGATAGTAAATGGAAAAGTTAGCTCCACTTTCTCACTTTAAAGTATCTATAACCAGTCGTCAGAGCTGTTGGCTTTGGAAGCTAGGGTTGGCTTTCAGTGCTATTGAAACACCTTGAAACACCATGAGATTTATGTTGACTCTATCTTGGACTATTGCACAAACTACTGTAACCAAACATTTTCAGACACTGGGTCAATTTTTAAAATACAGTAAATATTTACTGAGCCCTTACTAGGCTAAACACTGTAATAAATTTGTGGAGCCTTTTGCCTGATTGATAATCCAGGTGTTTGACTGAACTAACAGAACTCAGAGTTGTGGTTATGCTAATTACTGTAGCTCTGAACCTGAACAGCCTTCAAGACTCTTGCAAAATTTGTGTTTTTTTTAAATACTGTTCAATATTCATTGCACTGCAACAAAATGTTACTATTGATCCTTTGGATGTACTTTACTAAAATATCAATGACTTTCAAACATTCAAATCAATGTCAGAATAATTCATTGTCTGCCGAAGGAAGCAATTCATGTATCTTCAAAAGGGGACTAGGGCTTCCCTGGTGGTGCAGTGGTTGAGAGTCCGCCTGCCGATGCAGGGGACACAGATTCGTGCCCCGGTCCGGGAAGATCCCACATGCCACAGAGCAGCTGGGCCCATGAGCCATGGCCGCTGGGCCTGCGCGTCCAAAGCCTGTGCTCCACAACGGGAGAGGCCACAACAATAAGAGGCCCGTGTGCCACAAAAAAAAAAGGGGGGGGACTCAAACTGGTTAGTTTCACTTTCTATTTACATTGAGACTACTTTCCTGTGTACTCGCCTTAAAATCTAGAATGAGTGAGAAATTTAACCTAGTTTTGAAATTAAAACCCGTGTTTGTTTGCCTTTCTTGAAGTATTGCATCAGCCAGTAGGAGAGGTAGCATGCAGGTCCATCCCTAATATGTATAAGATCCAGGCAAGAACACACGTGAAGACCAGGCCCAGGGAGCCCCTTTCTTTGCTCACCCAGCTCTGAGCTGCACCTGAGGGGCATTGATTACATGCATGTGGACACTGTAGCCAGTGCGTGCAGGCTCTGTCCCCTCTCATTCCACTTCCAAACATAGCCACTCTTCAGACCTAGGTGTGTGCACACCAGGGTAGACACAGAAGTCTAGGTGCTGGTCTCAGAGCATAGTCTAGAAGTGGGTTGTCAGGGCAGGGGTGAGGGATTGGTCAGAGGTGGGCAAGAATAGGCATGGGGTCCAAGGAAGGAGCCCTAGGTGCCCAAAACCTAAGGGAGGAAGGAGTGGCAATTACTGTGCTAGTTTAATGCATTCAATGTGCTACTATCTTCCACATGTGACATCCACAGCCAGCTAATGAAACTCTACCATGACATCAACAGAACAAGCATGAAGGCATGCCCAGCCCTAACTTAGAACCCAAGTTCTAGCATATTAACTCTTAGGAAACAAAAAAATAAAATCAGATTTGTTTTTGCCCAAGTAGCATTTTTATTTTTTTTTAAAAAAAGCTAATATTTCTCATATACTCATTTTTTTTAAACAAGGCATTTCAGTTTGGAACCCATTTTAATCTGGCCCTGCTTTGAGCAAGTTCATAAAGATCTTACACCTGACGTTCTCTTTTGCTGTTGAGGTACCCTGCCCATTTGCAGGGAGCATGGAGAGAAGAATGACTGGGAAATGCACAGAAAGCAGATCTTTTTCAGCAGGTCTATATGTGAGAGGAATGGGGGAAGGAGAAGACAGGCGCTATTTAAGACCATGTCTCCTGACATCAGCTGGTATATCATAATAGCTTGTCTGTTAAGAGTGTCAAGTAACCCATAGGAAAGAAAACATTCCTCAAACACCTGTAAGTCCATTCCAGGGGGCAGATATGGCATCCTCTCCCACCAGGGACCACTGCAAAGCTAAAATCAACAATTAAGAACAGCTGCAGCCTTGCAACCAGCCGCCCTTGCTAACCCCCTTGGAGGGAGGGGAGGGAGAGTTCTAAGAGGGGTAATCAGCAGAGAAGACTGAAATTACTCTTTGCATTACTTTCTCCTCTTGTAAAATGTGTTGAAACTTCCCCTGTATGCTGAAGAGAGTCCCAAGACTGCTTTTTAATTTACCAAATGTTCTGTAATATTTCCAAGCCTTATAGACTCTGGTGATTTCTAATAGTTCATTTCACAGAGCTGGGGCTCACAGCTTCAAATTGCTGCAGGAAAAGATTCAAATGTGCAAGGAAATTCTGTTGCATTTGAATAAGTTCCTTTGGGAAGAAATCACTAAAATTTGTCATTCAGTCAGAAGCTGTGGGACCTCTCAAGAGCTAAGAAGTGTCCAACAGTCACTGACAAAATTATATGTGTGGTAAATTCTCTCAAAGGATTTGACTTGCCCACAAGTCAGAAAAGGAGGAAGAGCCACAGCCAGGTGATGGGAAGACTAAAACGATGAATAGTGGTTCATAGGTATCTTAGGAGAGTGAATATGAGGACAAAAAGAATTTCAGGGCTGTTCTAGAAGATTAATTTAAAAAATCATCTGAGAAAATTGCTTGCTACCAATGGCTTTTTTTTTTGAAGACTATCTCCCTGAGGGAAATGGCAGGAAAGCCATCAGCTAAACCATGTATAATAAAGAGGAAGAAAGAATCAGAAAATAGGTTATTTAGAACATTCTCCTCCTCTTCTTCCAGGTCTTTCGGGCAGCAAAATGGGGAGTTAACTGAAATTATCTCATGCACCTTCTAGTCTCTTAATCTTGTTCAGAGTGAAAACCTGTTTCTGGTTCCACGTCCCCCACCCTTTTTGCCTATGGCCCTTCTGCTAATGGAGATGTTCAACACATAAACCTGGGATTCACTCAATTTTCATTGAGCTTCTCCATTTCACTTTTAAGTAAATTAGGTCACCTTATCAGCACAAATTGTGACTTAGGAGAAGACAGAAGAATAAATCAGGTTTGAAGGCCCTTTTGCTGTGGATGTCACATGCCTGTCTGGGCGTTTTGGCAAACTTAGTGTTGGTGCTTTCTTGTTCTTGCCCATGCTAGGACTTGATAGTGTGAACTATAAAAATAAAACAAGTAGTGAAAAGCTGATTCTCACATGTCTGATATCTTGCTTATATGCCCAGGTTGTCTGTTTTTAAAACAAAAGCACTCTCATCTGTGAATCTGTCAACAAGTCATAGGTCCAAGACACTGCCCTCTATTTGTTTTGCTCTGTCATTACACTCCAAATGTCTGGTGCAGATGTTTTTGGACCTGAGAAGTCAACCTATTTGAAAAGTTTTTGTTTAAATTTTTAAGAAAGCTAATGGCACCTAATCAAGAATACTCCGTAGAACTTAAGAAAATAATTCAAGAATAACTCAGTTCTAATATTACAGACTTCTGGGGACATCCAATATGGTTTATCCCTTCTCTTTTGATTCACCATTATTTCACTCCTTTCCTAAAGTAATTCATGTTAACAGATGTTGACCAGTTTGGATTTCTGTATTTCACAAAAGTAAGGGGCATCCAGCTCTCTCTTTAATTTCCAGCAAAAGCTTATTAAGGTTTTGAGGCTGTCATGAGACTGTAACTTGCTGATCTCCAACTACAGGAATGTCATTGACCAAGGTCTCTAACTGCTGCACTCTGATACCCACTGTCACATCTGTACCAAGGCCACTCTTGCCACAGGCTGCTCCCAGCCAATGACTAGGTATGGCAGGTAGTCCTGTTCTGGGGAAGCAGATTCCCCTGATGGCCAGTGTTGGCTCAAGGGCTCCCCAGTGGCTATGCTGAACCTTTCTTAGGCTGCAAGCACTCTTCCACCCAACCGTCCTTCCTTCTCTCTTTCACTGTGGTTAGACTTGCATCATAATCTGACGGCTCTGCCAGCTCCTTCTCCATTTTCTCTCACATAGGTGTTCCCCTAATATAATCCTTGCACAAATCCCCCTAATAAAATCCTTGCACCATCCTGGTGGCTGCTTCTCAGAGAAACTGGCTAATGCAGCTTGATTTTTCATTCTTGGTCCTTTTCAATAAATATGGAAAAACTGGGGTATTAGTATACAAATATACGTTTCTTACTTTCTGCACAGTCTAGAGGAAACAGACAAAACCAGTGTAGTAAGGAACAGATGATCTCACTAGAAGAGTTGCTAGGACCTTCATTCCTGTTCGGTCCAATTCTAGCAGACAAGGGAATAACAGGAACCATCAATTTCCCTGAGTTGCACCAATGTAATTTCAGCTGTGACAGCAAAAGCTGTGGAACTCTGCTCATCTGATAAGTGGGGAAGGTTATCACTTCCTATCTTCTTCCTTCATCTCCACTAGTTTTGGAAGAATTAGCAACTAAGTCAGAACTTGCTCGTTGCCTACACAATGTCCATTCTCACCTTTTTTCTTATAAGGAAAATCTCAATTTTATTCAGGGTACAATATATACAGCTAAAAATACTACATTTTCCAGTCACTCTTGCAGCTAGAGATGGCCATGTGACATAGTTCTAGCCAATGAGATGTGATGAGAAGTCACTGGTCGGGGCTTACAGGAAACCTCTTTAAAAAAGAGTCAACTAAAGGGTTTTGCGTATGTAAAATGATAAACTGATTCTAAAATGTATGTGGCTTATACAACAAACCCACAGTTAACATCAGACTCAATGGTGAAAGATTTGAAGGCCTTTCCTCTAAAACCAGGAAAAAGACAAGAGTGCACACTCTCACCACTCTTATTCAACATATCACTGGAAATCCTAGCTATAGTGATTAGGCAAGACCAAGAAATAAAAGGTATCAAAATCAGAAAGGAAGGAGTAAAACTGTCATTATTTGCAGATGATATAATCTTATACATAAAAAATCCTTAAGACTCAAACAAGAAACTGTTGGAACTAATCAATAAATTTACTAAACTTGCAGTATATAAAATCAACATACAAAAATCAGTTTCATTTCTGTGTACTAACAACAAAACATCTGAAAAGAATAAAGAAAACTATCTCATTCACAACAGCACCAAAAACAATAAAATACGTAGGAATAAATTTAACCAAGGACGTGAAAGATTATACAATGAAAACAAGACTCTGATGAGGGAAACTTAAGAAGACACAAACAAATGAAATGATATTCCATGTTCATGGATCTGAAGAATTAATTGTTAAAATGTCCATAATACCCAAAGCAATCTGCAGATTCCATGCAATCCCTATCAAAATTCCAATGGAATTTTTCAGAGAAATAGAAAAAACAACCCTAAAATTTGTATAGAAACACAGAAGATCCTGAATATCCAAAGCAATTCTGGGAAAGAAGAACAAAGCCAGGAGCATCACACGCCCTGATTTCAAACTATACTACAAAGCTATAGTAATCAAAACAGTATGGTACTGGCACAGAAACAGACACACAGACCAATGAAACAGAAGAGAGAGCCCAGAAATAAACCCCTGCGTATATGATCAACTAACATTTGACAGGGATGCCAACAACACTCAATAGAGAAAAGATAGTCTCTTCAACAAATGGTGTTGGGAGAACTGGATAACCTAATGCAGAAAAATGAAACTGGACTCCTATCTTAAACTACTCTCAAAAGTTAACTCAAAATGGAATAAAGACTGAAACATAAGACCTGATTCTGTAAAACTCCTACAAGAAAACATAGAGAAGAACTTCCTTGACATTGGTCTTGGCAATGATTTTCTGGATATTACACCCAAAGCACAAACAACAAAAGCAAAAATAATCAAACGGGACTACATCAAACTAAAAAGCTTCTGAGTAGCAAAAAAAAAGATCCAACAGGGACTTCCCCAGTGGCCCAGTGGTAAAGAATCTGCCTTCCATTGCAGGAGATGCAGGTTCGATCCCTGGTCAGGGAACTAAGATCCCACATGCTGCGGGGCAACTAAGCCTTCACACACCACAACTACTGAGCCTGCATGCCTCAACGACAGTACCCGCAGGCCTCAACTACAGAGCCCACATGCTCTGGACCCCACACACCACAACTACAGAGCCCACGCACCCTGGAGCCCACACACCACAACTAGAGAGAAGCCCACACGCCACAATGAAGAGCCCATGCACTGCAACGAAAAAGATCCCACATGCCTCAACGAAGATCCCACATGCTGCAACTAAGACCCAATGCAGCCAAAAATAAACAAATAAAATAAATAAATATTAAAAAAAGAAATATTCAACAAAATGAAAAGGAAATGTACAGAATGTGACAAAATATTTGTAAGCCATATATTAGATCAGGGGCTAATATCCAAAATATATAAAGAATTCACATACCTCAATAACAAAAAAATTAATTAAAAAAGTGGGCAGAAGAACTAAATAGAAATTTTTCCAAAGAATATATTCAGGGCTTCCCTGGTGGCGCAGCGGTTGAGAGTCCGCCTGCCGATGCAGGGGACGCGGGTTCGTGCCCCGGTCTGGGAAGATCCCACATGCCGTGGAGCGGCTGGGCCCGTGAGCCCTGGCTGCTGAGCCTGCACGTCTAGAGCCTGTGCTCCACGACGGGAGAGGCCACAACAGTGAGAGGCCCACGTACCGCAAAAAAAAAAAAAAAAAAGAATATATTCAAATGGCCTACAGGTACATGAAAAGGTGCTCAATATCACTGATCATCAGGGAAATGAGAATTAAAACCACAATGAGATTTACAGTAACACACTGCAGTGCTATAGGGAAAGGATGGTTTTTTTCAATAAACAATGTTGGTTCCACACAGAAAAAAATCAATCTTGACTGCCACCTCACACCATATGTAAAAACTAATTCCAGAAACATTGTATATCCAAATATAAAAGGTAAAACAATAAAGCTTTCAGAAAAAAACACAAGAGAACAAACATTTTCATGACCTTGGAATGGACAAAGAGTTTTAAATAGGCCCCCAAAAGCACTAACCATAAGGAAAAAAATTGATAAATTAAACAATATTAGGAACTTCTGCTCATCAAACAGACACCATTAAGAGAATAAAAAGGCAACTAACAGTGAGGGAAATATTTATAATACATGTATATAACAAAGGACTTGTCATGGACTGAATTATATCACCCACAAAATTCACATGTTGAAGCCCTAACCCCTAATACTTCAGAATGTGACTGTATATTTAGAGATAGAGCCTTTAAAGAGGTAATTAAGTTAAAATTAGGCCATTAGGGTGGGCCCTAATCCTGTCTGACTGATGTCCTAATAAGAAGAGGAGAGTAAGACACAGAGAGAGAGAGATAGCAGGGGCACCCATGCACAGAGGGACAACCATGTGAAGAGACAGCAAGAGGAAGGCCATCTGCAAGCCAAGAAGAGAGGCCTCAGGAGGAACGAATCCTGCTGACACCTTCATCTTGGACTTCTAGCCTCCACAGCAAAAAGAAATTAATTTCTGTTGTTTAAGCCAAACAGTCTGTGATATTTTGTTATCATAGCCCTAGAAAATCAATACAAGACTCTCATCCAGAAGATATAGAGAGCTCTACAAAACAAAATGACAAGCACAGTGAGAACAGAACAAAAAATTGTGAACAAGTATTTCACAAAAGAGAATATTCAAATAGCTAATAAACTTATACATAGAAAAAGTTGTTCAACTTTAGTTGATTCACTAGTTATCAGAGAAATAAAAACTAAAAACACAATATGAGACTATTACACACCCACCAGAATGGCTAAAAGACACAGATAATACCAAGTGTTGGCAAGGATGTAGAGCAACCAAAAATTTTACACATTGCTATGGGTTAGTAAATCAGTACAAATACTCTGGGAAATTGTTTGGCAGTACCATAGCTAAACATAAGCATAATCTGTAACTCAGAGGTTCTTCATCTAGGAATATATCCACAGAAATGTGGACATTTGTTCACCAGAAGACTTGTACTGGAATAGTCATTGAAGTACTATTTATAATAGCTAAAACCTGCAAGCTATCCAAATGCCCACCAATACTGGAGTGGATTTTTAAAAATTTATATTCATGCATTGGAATAATATAGCAGTGAGAATAAATGTTCTACAATTACATGCAACAATATGGGTGAATCCCACAAACAACATATTAAACATAGGAAGCCAGACACAAAGGATTACATGCTATATACACTTCCATAAAGTACAAGATCAGGCAGAAATAATCTATGCTCTTCCTTTGGGTGTAGAAGATGGATTTTTGGGGCAGTAAAAAAGACTCTAAGGTACTGAGAGTGTTCTGGTTTTTGTTCTGGGTGCCAGTTACGTTGACATGTTCACTTTGCAAAAATTCACCAAGCTATACACTTGTGATTTGTAAACTTTTCTGTATGTATATTACTATAAAGTTTTTATGAAAATGAGGGAGCCAACTCATTTAGCTTGCACTCTTTCCTTCACCTTTAACCCTTTTCCTGCCTGAAACACAGTTGTGATGCCTGACGTGAAACTATGAAGTGACAAGCAATGAGAACAAAAACCACATGCTAAAGATTGCTGGGCAGAAAACAGAGGTAGCCTAGGAGATCCTTGAGTGCACTGTGAAGCACTTCCAGCCTTCTTGTTCCACAAGAAAAATTAAAACCGTAACTTGTTTAAGCCACTAACTAGTCAGTTTTCTGTTATTCACAGCTATATGCAGTGCTAATCGATAAACCAATTTCTCAGCAGCTTCCAAAAAAAATGAGGTAGATGAAAAAGAAAATATATATTGCACCTGATGACCAAAGGTAAAGATTGTGAACAAGGATGATCTGGACCAACTCTGAGTCTGCCCCATCCTTCCTGGGTGTTTTTGTACGTAAGTATCACTCTGAACTAGTCTCCAGGCAAAGGAATTTAAATTCATAGGGATGCTCTCTCTGGAAGCCTTTAAGAGAGAGCTGAAATAGGCAAAGAATTCAGATATCAGTATAATATTGTAAATGTATATGAATCCTGCAAAGAAAATAAGTAACTTTATGTTCGTTTTATTACTAGCAATGTGGTATATAGCTCAAATGCTATAACATAAATGCAAATTACCAATGGCTTATATATGGTAGCCCCTCAGTGTTAGGGACCCCACTCCACTTATATTGCTGCTCTACCATTGCTAGGATATTGCCTTCACCTGCCTGGTCCAAGATGACTCACCATTACTACTCTGCATTCCAGGCAGCAGGGTGGAGGAAGGAGGGCAAAATGACACATCTCTCCCTTTAAAAGCACAACCAGTAGTTGTATACATGTCACTTCTGATCACATTCAATTGGCCACAACTTGGTCAAGAACATTAGCAAGGAATGTTAGGAAATGTAGTGGTTAGCTGAGTAGTCATGATCTCACTTTAAAATTCTATTACTATGGAAGAAGAGGAAACATGGAAATGGGAGAAGTGGGGACTAGTAATCCTGCTGCTACATGGAATAAATACATTTCTACATCCATTTCATCTATTGAGAATCTACATACTAGTAAGGACAAGAAGCAAATTTCTTATTTTGTCAAGGCAAGTTTCTTAAAAGGAAGTATGGTTTGAAGAACAACTTAAGTTTTTTAAATGTTAAACTAATTCTTGCCTCACCATGTTCTTCTATTCTCAAAGAATTCTCTTCAAAGTTCACCTTTCCTGTTAAGCTCCCCAGATGAACTATATCTGGTTCCAATTGCTCCAGTCACTTCCCCAATTTCACACATATCTGTATGTGTGTAGCACTAAGTGATTAAGCATATATGTAGACATTTTTTATTGAGCTTGAATATATTTTTCTGTGATGAGGTGAAAATAATATGGCTTTTGAAGTCTGGCACACATTGATTCAAATCCCAAATCTGTGGCTAAGTGGCTACATGACCTTGCCACAAACTCCCTCCACACACTGATATCTTTGGTCTCAAAAGAGGAGTCTGCTGTGGTCCAACCCATTTCTTGATCCCATCCCTCCCAGTTACTCTAACAATTATCCTCCCTCTGCCTTCAATCTCTTTCTCCACTGACTTCTTTCTCTTATCATATAATCAAACTCCTCTCTCTCTAACTTTTTCAAAACTCTCTCTCATCACTGTGTCCTATACTATACAACTCTTCTCTCTTTGTCACTTCACCATATAGTTTCTTAAAAGTCTGTGCCCCCTTCTTTGCTTGCTGGTCACCCCTCTGCTGATTTCATTCCTATTACAAAGTGAATCTGTTATTACAAACAGTCCTGACTACTTTTAAAATCCAATCTGATAGTCAGTTTTCTGCAGTCTTCAGTACAGCTGACGATTCCTTCATTTACAGATGTTTTTCTCCTTTGGTTTTCACAACCTCACCACCTCAGATTTCTGCTGCTTCCCTGGACTTCCCTGCTGAGCTCCTTCATGAATTCCTCTTCCTCAGCTGTTCATCAAAGGTTGGTTTGTTCAGGAGCCATCTTTGGCCCTGTTCTCTTCTCACTCTCCACATGCCCTATGGATGCTCATCCGTGCATTTGGCTTCCATAAATTCCAAACCGGTTTCTCTAGCCCAGACTCTACTGAATTTTAGGCCATCCCATTTTCCGACTGAAGGATTTCTTGAGACTCAGGACTTTAAGACTGAGAAAATCTCAGGTAAAGTAAAATGAGTCAGTCAGCCTAGAAACTCTAAGCACCTACTAGACATTTCTGCTTGAAGGTCCTACAAGCACCACAAATTGAACATGTTCATCCCTGAAATCATTGTCACATCCCACCCTAAACCTGCTCACCATTTTTTTAACCTTTTGAAATCAAAAAATTTTAATTGATTTTTTTACTGAATGAAAGAGGCTTTATATTCTATAGTGCTTTATAATTTTCAAAAGTTTCACACACATGATTTTATATAATCCCATAATAATCCTTTTTTTCCCACCCTCAGTGTTGCCCCTTCTCCCTTCTCTCTCCCCACTGGTAACCTCTAGTTTGTTCTCTACATCTGTGAGTCTGCTTCTTTTTTGTTTTGTTCACTAGTTTGTTGTGTTTTTTAGGTTCCACATGTAAGTGATATCATACAGTATTTGTCTTTCTCTGTCTGACTTATTTCACTTAGCATAATACCCTCCAGATGCATCCATGTTGCTGCAAATGACAAAATTTTATTCTTTTTTATGGCTGAGTAGTACCCCATTGTATGTATATACCACATCTTCTTTATCCATTCATCTCAAACCTGCTCACCTTTTATTCACTATCTCAGTGAATGATGCCTAAATACTGACAGGTCTCTCAGCCATCGCGTCCACTAGTTACTAAAACCTGAACAGAATCGAAATGTACCCTTGTTGCCTCTGCCTTCCTCATCTCTTACTTGAATCATCATTACCATATCCTAACCTCCCTGCACCCAGCCTTGTACACCGATCTATATAGCCATCCAAGTGATTCTGCTAGAACCAAAATCCAACCATGTTACTCCCCTGCCTTATTGAAGGCTCCCATAAAGTTCAAACTCCTTTCTAGGACTCCCACTAGCCCTACAAGATCTAACCCTGGCCTGTCTCCAAAAATCCTCTTTCTTACCCTTGCTCCCACCCCTTATAATCTCCCTACATCAGATACTACCCTCTTTTGCACTTTCCTGAGAAAGGGAATGCTGTTTCTCATACCCATGACTTTGCTCATGCTGTCCCCTCTACTTGGAGTGTCCCTTCTTGCTACCTGACCAGCTCTTATTAACCCTTCAAAGCTTGGTTCAAGTGTCTTCTTCCCTGAGAAGCCTTCACTGTATATAGAGTATACCTCTATCATACCTCTTTTTTTTTTTGGCTGCATTGGGTCTTTGTTGCTGCGTGCAGGCTTTCCCTAGTTGCGGTGAGTGGGGGCTACTCTTAGCTGCGGTGCGCGGGCTTCTCATTGCGGTGGCTTCTCTTGTTGCGGAGCACAGGCTCTAGGCGTGTGGGTTTCAGTAGTTGCAGCGCACGGGCTCAGTAGTTGTGGCTCGCGGGCTCTAGAGCACAGGCTCAGTAGTTGTGGTGCACGGGCTTACTTGCTCCATGGCATGTGGGATCTTCCCAGACCAGGGCTCAAACCCGTGTCCCCTGCATTGGCAGGCGGATTCTTAACCACTGCGCCACCAGGGAAGCCCTATCATACCTCTTAACACATGAAAATGCAATTACAGTTGTATTCACATCTGTTTTCCTTGCCAGGTTGAGTATAAAATTCTTGAGAGCAGGAACCTTGTATATTAATTTTGTATTCAAGGACAGTGTTTGGAACACACTCAGAACTATAATATATTTTTAGTTGACTGACAATTCTCTGGGTCTACTTCCCCATCTCTAAGAACTCAGATGTTATACCTCTTTTGAAGAGTATATTGTGGGGATTAACATATATGAAAGTACCTATCACTCTGTCTTGAACTCAGCAGACCCTCCCTTGTGTTTCTCTTCCCCTTTACTAATAAATTAAGACATGTATTTTCTCCATGCTTTGTTATGTCCCTAGTCAAAGCCTGATAGATATTTCTGGATGACGACACAACAGTTTGGGAAAAGTCTCCATTCCTCCTTGGATGAAGGTAAGAAGTCAACTTAGGGATTAATCAATATTTATATCAGTATTGATTCCCAGCAACAACAGGTCATCTCTACATAGAGTTAGCAAGTATCTATGTTGTTCAACCAGGTTCACATTCATGGAAGAAAAATCTTGTTTTAAAATAATTCTCATTTGTGCACTATAAACATTGCACTTATCACCAGAGAGCGCTCAATAAAGATAACTGAGATTAAGTACTTGAAAAGAAAGTGTAAGACCATTTCACACCCACCAGGTGTCCCCACCAGGGGAAGAAAATTGTTTAATGGCATTGCCAGATGTTGGCAAAGATGTGACCTGATGGAGATGTTCATATACTGACAGCGGAAGCACAACTTGGGAGAGCACAACTTCAGAAAATAATTGAATATTACCTAGAAACTTGCATATACCCTATGCTCAGGTAAGTTCACTGCTATGTAGGTACGCTAGACAAACTCTTGCACCTGTGTACCAGGAAATATGTGCATGAAAGTTCAGAGCAGAAGTTTGTAGCAGAAAGAAGGAAAGACAGGGAGGAAGGGAGGGAGGAGGAAGGAAGAAAAGAAAGAAAGAGAGAGAGAGAGAGAAAGAAAGAAAGAGAGAGAGAGCGAGAGAGGGAGAGAGGGAGGGACGGGGGAGGAAGGAGGGAAGGAAGGGAGGAAATAAACCTAATGCCCATAGAATGGGAGTGGGATACTTTTATGATGATGGAAATGAATCAACTACAGTGACACAATCAGCATAAATGAATCTCAAAACTTAAAGCTTGGAGGAAAAAAATCAGTGGAATTACACTTACATAAAGTTTAACAATCACACCAAACTAAATAATACATTGTTTAGAGATCTACACATATAACAAAGAAAGAAAAACAAAGGAATAATGTGAACAAATTTTCAGGTCAAGAAGAAGCTGTGAAGGGACACCAGGAGGGGCACTGAAGGGTTTCAAAGGTTGGAGTAATGTTCAGTTTCTTAGTCTGTGTGGCTAGTATGTGGCTGCTTGTTCTATTGTTGTGTTACTATTATATTAAATATTATGTTATCGTTCTTCAAACTGGACATGTAAGTTATACTCTTTTCTGTATGTAAGATATATTTTAAATTTTTTAAAGTACTTTTTTAAGGCTAAGTAACTTTGTCACGGTCATACTAAAAAGTAACAGAGCCACAACTGGAACCCAAATCTGTCTGACCATAAAGGTTGTGGTGTTTTTACCACCTCACATACAAGTTGCACAACCTTAGCCCAAATGTCCATCGATGGATAAATGGATAAACAAAATGTGGTCTATTCAGCCTTAAAAGGGAAGAAAATCCTGTCACGTGCTACAACCTTGAGGACATTATGCCCTGTGAAATAAGCCAGTTACAAAAAGACAAATACTGCATGACTCCACTTATATGAGGTACCTAGAGTAGTCAAATCTACAGAGACAGAACATAGAATGGTGGTTGCCAGGGACTAGGAGAATGGATATTTTAAAAATCTTTATTGTTTAATGGTATAGAGTTGCAATTTTACAAGATGAAAAGGGTTCTGAAGATGAATGATGGTAATGGTTGCACAATTTTGAGTGTAGTTAAGGCCACCAAACTGTATACTTAAAAATTATAAAAATGGTAAATTTTGTGTTACGTGCATTTTAACCACAATTTTTTTAAAAAGTTGTACACCCTTCTGTGAATATTAATCAAGGCGAGTGGAATTTAGTGGCAGGGCACAGAAAAAGGCTACTTTCTAGATATCTAGACATGGCCTAGTAATGCACAGCTGACCTGTTCTCCTTGTACCATCGCCTGCATTTCTGGGCCACGGCCTCCTGGAAAGTTGGTCTATCAAACAAGGCAACTGCCATTTCTGGTTTGCCCCGGGCCTCATCCCCATGGTGATGGAATGAAATGTAGGGTGACTGCCAAATAGCAGATGAATAAAAGAGCAGGATCTGAGGTTGAGAGAAACAAGAAATAAAGGGGTAGCAGGTGCTGCTGAAGCAGACCTGGTGCTCAGGGGTCTGTGGGCCTAATCACTTCAGCCCATCAGCCTCCAGCTACATGGTGAGAGGCACAAGAACAGAAGAGATAAGGCATCAGAGGAGGAAATGAGAAACAGAAAGCAACACCTGGAACACTCGAGCGAGAAAACTGGAATTTGCCACAAAGCTGAGCTTTGAGCCTGAACACATCTCCAAGAAGAATGATTTAGGTCACGCACTTGACAGAAACACAATGCACAAACATACATACACAGACACATTCCAAAACACGATGTTGAGACACCCCCAATTTCATCATCCAGATAATTTGTCTGCACAATACCAAGAAGCCAGAATTTAGATGACTGACTTAATTCTTTGTGTCTCACTTTTGGGGCATATGCTGACCCAGCCTCAGAAGTGCAAGTGCAGGCTGACACTCTTTTCCTATTGCATTAAACCTACCACACGGATATCTTAAGAATTATCATGGCTAGTAGAGAACATATATATTAAATTAACATTTAGAGATGAAATGCTGCCGGGATAACAGTGT
The DNA here is from genome assembly GCF_003031525.2 of Neophocaena asiaeorientalis asiaeorientalis. Lineage (NCBI taxonomy): Eukaryota > Metazoa > Chordata > Mammalia > Artiodactyla > Phocoenidae > Neophocaena > Neophocaena asiaeorientalis. Next base: position 7,029,087 of record NW_020174268.1, on the reverse strand, counting down.
TCTTAAGCTCTCATGAAGCATTTGATGTGTGAAAATGCTGAGGATTCCTTTTTTTTTTTAATATAAATTTATTTATTTATTTTTGGCTGTGTTGGGTCTTCGTTGCTACGTGTGGGCTTTCTCTAGTTGCGGCGAGCGGGGGCTACTCTTGGCTGCGGTGCGCGGGCTTCTCACTGCAGTGGCTTCTCTTGTTGCGGAGCACAGGCTCTAGGCGCACAGGCTTCAGTAGCTGTGGCACACGGGCTCAGCAGTTGTGGCGCACAGGCTTAGTTGCTCCGCGGCATGTGGGATCTTCCCGGACCAGGGCTCGAACCTGTGTCCCCTGTCCCGCACTGGCAGGCGGATTCTTAACCACTGCTCCACCAGGGAAGCCCTTTTTTTTTCATTAAACTTTTTTAATGGGTCTCAAATCCTGTGACAGATTTTTGGTCAAGTTGTTTCCATTAAAAAGTACTGATTTTAAAAACTAATAACTTAAAACTGCCACACACAAAACAAATGGTCCACAACGCATTCACCTTTCCTTCTGAAGTTAATCCTCTAGGAGGGAGGGAACTAGTAAGTCATCTCCTGTCCATGAGGAGAAATTGAGGCATAAAGAGGTGAAGGGACTGATTGGGATCCCATGCAAAAGGCTAATTGCAGAGCTATGATTAAGCCTCCCACTGCCCCAAGCTCGGGGCGAGGCTTGGTTAGTTAGGTCGAGGCACCTCTCCAATCTCATCACAGAAGACCAGCAGGACTCTGGCTTTTCACCTTCCCACTCGAGGTGGAATCACACCCTGCATGTGTTTCAGAGGCATTTTCAAAGGTCCTTCCCACACCTGCTCACCCTCAGTGTGAAGGTTCCCACAAATGACCAGATCCTCTAAGCCTCATTCAAAGAGGGACATTAATCTACTTTGATGTGGTCTGGACTGTGCCCGACTCCTATTTCCACTCCAGCACACACCAAAGCACCACATTCAGCGTCAGAAAAAAATCAGCCTTACAGAATCCCAGGACTCACTTTCATGTCTTCTATTAACTCCAAATTCACCTCATTCCCACCCCTCAACACATGTACCAAACACCTTCAGACTCCAAAGTTAGTGCAGGATAGTGTACGCTTAGACAGCCTGTATTCTCAAGTGATATAGCCAGGGCTGTGTTGAAAAGGAACTGGTCCATGTGTGTAAGTGCAGACAATAAAAGTTAGTAATAGTCATTAGTCCTGCTGTTTCTTTCTTTTTACCACATCGGCTTCTCTTGGGCAGTTCTCAATTGTGAGTGTTTGGCAAAGGCCCAAAGCTGAATCTTTACCATCAGTCATATGAGGATGCAACTTCCTGCACAGGAGAAAACTGAATCTCAAAGAACAATAGTAAGTGATGGAAAACTGCAGGTGATGTTAAGCATCTCTAAAATTTTTCCATTTGCCAGACCCATACAGATCATTAGTTAACCAGTCCTTCAAATCCATGACAAAGAGTAATAGATATTCTCAATATCCAGCTTGCAACTGCTACCCTGGAAAGGTCTCTAAAATTTTTTTAAACTGTTTTAAATATGAAATGTCAAGAAAAAAAGGAATGGAATCCCACGTGGCTGTCCAGGTGCTCTCTGCAAGCAGCTCCATTGTGTATCAGGGATGCTGGTGTTCTGACTATGGTTTTCATCACGCTTCTCAGACAGTCCCATGAATTGTTTACCAATGTGGCTACATCCCAGCTGTATAAAGTTGCATGCACCAGAACTGAATACATTTCCAGAAAGCTGAGGACTGCCTTGTTTCCATCACAACAGAGAAGTGGCTCAGAGATGAAACTGTTTAGCTGTGTGGTCCTCCTGACCAGGACTGCACTGGACACCTTCCTAATCATAATGTCTGCCCAAAGCCTGAATTACTAAAAGCAATTTTTCTGAATCAAAGCGCAAATCTCAGGTTTGCAAAAATACGACTCTGCTTTTCTATCTTGAACTCCAGTTCACCAGTGGCAGAAAACATAATCTCATCGATTCCGGATAAACTCCAACCTTCGGGGTTTTCTCAATCATTGCTACTTTAGTTAAGTCAGTTCCAGGTTTTCTTCTTTCTATCCTTTTCTCCCTCCTCCCTGGACTGACCTGAGTTCCAGAGGGTTTATAGAATGTCTTGGTGTCAGCGTTGGGGATAGAGGTGTTTTTGGTCTGGGATTGTCCTCTCTCTTCTGCAGGATACCTGAGTTGTTTAGTCTCACCTGGTTTCCATGTGTGGCCACCTTTCCAGGCTGGCACTACCAAGATGGCTGTACATCCACCTTGTCTTTGACTATGCGACCAGTACCACCCTCTGCTGCAAACCCCTAGGTAGAATCCTAAGACCCATTCAGTTCCACTGGCCCTCCTGCTTTCTGGTGCTATTTAGTTTCATCCTTCCTCTTTCCCTCAGCCAACTTCCACGCCTTCCACAGGACACAGGAAAACTTAGCTGTTCTGAGAGTAACAGAAGACCAGATGGGCAGCTCAGCTGTGGGCCTCCTTACTACCTGGTACCCTACCCAGTGAAACCACCCTAACTCTCAGCTTCCACTACTGGCAGCATGAGGAACCTGTAGGAGGCAGCCTCCTCCGAGGATTCGAGGAGAATGGGACACATATCCTTTCGCTTCTTGAACACAAACTTCTCCATTCTGTTACACAGAGTGAGAGGGAGAGGCAAGACACACAGTCCCTTCTCTGAAATCCCTACTTACCCAGCTCTCTGTCACCAAGGGCTCTGTCACTTCTCTGTTGGAGAAAATTTGTTTTGCAGGTTCAGTTTCAAATATTTCTGTCTTAAACTTGGATTGTAGCAGTCTGGGCTCTTGCTGTGAACAACTCCGGCTAACTTAAGCAGAAAAGGAATTTATTGAACCAATACTGGGTGGTTCACAGAATCACTGGGAAGGCTAGAGAATCAGCTGGGAATACAAAGAGCTGGACAGCAGAAACCAAACACTGAATAGTTAGGGCCTTGCCACCCCTGAGCATGCCTTTGTTACCACTGTGACTAACCACTAGTTATCCCTGGATCACCACCTTCACACACAGTCTTTGGTGGGAGCCAAGAGTAGTTCACACATCCGCAAGCTGGCTGCCAGGTAGCAGAAAGATGGAACATCCAACCACCATGTATTTCCACAGTGAGTGGCAGGAGACTGCCTTCCACCAAGACTTGTGTGATTGAAGAATCCCTAACATAAGAGGGGCTTCAGAACTGTTAACAGATAAAAAAAAAAAAAAAAGTAAATATTCACTGCAAGGACTTTTTTTTAAACTAAGAGTTAAGAATTTTAGTCTTTGATATCTGGGTCAATTCTCTGATTCCCTCTCATCTAGCTGCCTAAATAAAAGAGGATCAAAAAGTAAAAGGGAGTGAAAGTGAAGGAAAGAAACACATAAATTAATAGCTCCTGATATACTATCTCACAAATTTTACCTCCCTAATTTCTTATCATTCCATAGATTGATATTTTAATTTCCATTTTGTATGTGAGAATGTAGATTATTAAAAAGGTTCCATGTGATCTTGGATAATTATTTAGCCTCTGTATGCCTCAGTTTCCTCCTCTGTAAATTATGATAAACCTACCTCAAAGGACTATTTTAATTAGATTAAGGCTTAGAGCTATAAGCAACTACAGAGTTCCAGGTATGACAGTGAAGTAGAAAGAGCACCACTGAACAGGACATTAGGCAAACTGGCCACTAATTCTCTGTGAACCATGGACACATCACTTTACTTTTCTGCGCTTCCATTCTGCCATTTGTAAAATAAGCATGTTGAACTAGATGATTGCAAACTCTCTTCTATCTCTCAAATTCATCATCCCTGAGTTCATCCTACATATCAACTCCGTGCCAGATTCCACGTGATGGGGCAGTGACCAAGATGCCTAATTCCCTTTGCTGTCCTAGCTCCCAAATGGAGTCTAGTCTCTCCACTCATTTGGAGTAACAATTTGATAGAACATGTTAAACAGTGAAGCATGATGTAGTGACGTGCTACACATATAGCACCTCCAGGATCATTTTCACCAGGAAAAAGAAGGACAACATGATCAGTACAGCATAAGTCAAACAACAAAGCCCACAGGGAAGAAATGAACAGGCCACAGGGCAGGGGATGATTTCTGATGAGACGATTTTAAAGGGAACAGAAAATGGAGGTTCATCATGAGTGTGCACCATTGAAAATTTGCTTTCAGTTTGCAGGTGTATTTTTGCCAACCCACCATGTCTCACTGAAGGAGTTAAAGACATTAAAGTCATGAGTTCACTCTGAGATCTGGAAAGAGGAAAAGGGAGAAATGAAACTGTCTTCACTCTGTGGAGCTTCCCAATGGGAGTAAAGACAATAGATGAGTTTGGAGGAAGAAAGATAGGTTAGAAGCTGGGAGGGATAGTCAAGAAGAAATCATCCAGCAAGCCCAGCTGTTCGATTGGGAGTGCTCTATAGTCACTGCCCTCTGCTCCCAGCTCCCTACCTTGGGGATTTCTGAAAATGGTTTGTTAGTGACGCCCCCCCTTGTGCTCCCACAGCACTTAGCGCATGTCTTTACTGCACCACTTCAAATGCTAACTGACCACAGTCTGTCTCTTGCACCAGACTCCTGAGGGTCCCCAGTACCTGCCCTGTTCCTCGCACACAGCAGGTCCTCAGTAATGTTTATTTTACCCATGAAGGCAGCAATTAATTCCAGCAGAGAGAGAGGAGGGTTGGGTAAAGTTCCACAGAGCTTTTAGTCTATGAACAGGATTTTTTTTAATAAAGACCTTTCCAAATGAGAGAGGAAAGGCAATGTGCTGCAGAGAAAAATCAGAGAGGACAAGGGTGGTGTGAGGAAAGATAGATAATCTCAGGAGGGGCAGAGGCACTTAGTAGCCAAGACAGAGAACACAGTTAGGACAGGGACGTTTGAGGAGCTCAGAGAGACCCAGGAGATGTCCCAAAGGGGGATGGCCATGTGGGTGTGGGGCTGAAGTCAGGAATCTGGAAGACCCACAGACGACATGCAGAGGAGGAAAGGATAAGGGCCAAGGACATGGCTCTGAAAACAGTAACATTTCAGGGCCTGAAAAGAAAAAGCATCGAGGAGACGAAGAAAGAATACAGAGAAAGAGGAGGTAAAACAGATGGGCCATGCTGGGAAAGCCATGAGGGAAGAGTTTCCAGAAGTCAAAGAACATGGGCAGCTGAGCTATCATTTCAGATTTAGCCCAAGCAACTCAGCAAGTGGCTATCATTCAAATCCCAGAGCCAGCTCTGGTTCAGTGGCTCTGCCCTGGGTCATCACGGTCCCACCTAGCCCCTGGCAGTTTTCATGGAGACTCTGCAAATCCACTTTCATACAAGTGAATGGGCTTGTGTTCCAGACTCGTTGCAAAAGACTTCAGTTCTCAAAACTGGTGTCTTTTGGGGGGGTGGGGGAAAGAAAAAAGAAAGTGGGACCTTTTCTAATACGTGATAAAGGAAATGCACAGGAATGTTCCCAGTGTTGGCCTGAGATTATGGGTGGTTATTTTCCCATCAGTAAACCTCTCTGAAACAATCTGGGACTATCCTTTCTTGAGGAGCCAAGGCTGCTGGTAGTGGTCGCCATGTGGGAGTGCAAGTGTGGCTGAAAAGTGATACTGACAGGCCTTTCCATGTATGCACGTGCAGAGGCTGGGTGTTTATTTAAACGCTGCAACTGCTACTCACAGATCCTAAAGTTGTTTGTGCCTAGCTATTAGAATCCTGGAATTTTTTGTTTGTTTGTTTGTTTTTGGTAAGGTAATGCCTTAGCTCTGCAAGACCCATCCCAATTCTGTTTGCTACATAATGTGTATTTGTGTTTCACTAAAGTGCTTGAATTTTGCAAATGTTTTGCATGGCTGCAGGGATTGAGTTGGACTGCCCCAATCCTTCCTCAGAAACTCACTCATAGGTCTCACCTAAGTTTGTGCCTTAAATGGCTTCTTAGACCCATCCTGAATTCAGATTGGAGAGTTGACACAAGCCCCTGTCTGCCAACTGGTGCCTGAAATTCCTAAGCACAAATCCTTTGAGTTGGAGCTCTGTCCTCTGAGACAAAAAATGCCCTTGGGCTTCTGGCTACGAAATGAGAGAACATTCTAAAAACCTTCCTCCAAAACCACTTACATGAACAAAGAAAATATGAAATAAGAAAAACCGTCTATGCAATAACATGGAACATTAGAAATTATAGCACTCTGGATTCCAATGCAAAATTAAATAATCCTCCTTAATCCACAGCAGGCGACCAGCATCTGTGCTTATTCCACTTCAGTGTTTCAGGCTCTAGAGTGGGTCTTACATCTTGCGTCACCCTGAGACAATTTTGTTTCCACATTACCACAGGAAACTACATTTATATTGATTTCCTTCTACCTATGCATTTGTCTTTGCCTGCTCCCAGCTGATCCAGTTTGCTTGTGGGTCCAGAAAACTTATTTGTTGACTGGGAGCATAAAACTGTGTCTTTTCTCCAAGGAGCCATTGGAATCTGTGCCAGGGAGACTAAGGAGCAGTTTCCAGGAAAAGAAGTCCCAGAACGGGAGCCACTTTTTCCAGCACTACCACTACTTGGTTGTCAACTCAGCACCTGCTATATGTCCTTTTTAGTCTTTTAATCTAACCCCAAAGAGGACCCTTTGTAACTTACCTAGGGGAAGCTGTGCACCACTGGATAACTTCCATGTCTTGTCTGTACTTTAAGATTGGTCCTTCAAGGACAAGTAAAGAGAAATAAATCTGGGCATATGAAAATAATCTAAGGCACACAAATGAAAAGAAAGACCAGTGTTCAAAGTCTGGAGTCATAAGTAATTATTTCATTCTTGATTTTGATATTTCAAAAAAAGACAGCATTTACGGCGTTGGGTTTTATTTCTTTAGGGTATATATTAGTAGAATGAAAAACAGGATGTTTACATTCAGAGGAAAATGTGAAGCAAATGGTATATATAGCATAAGTCAGAATAAAGGGAAATATTTAAACAGAAAGTATAAATCACAATGCCCAAAAGAAAATTTCAGTTTAAAAATTACGGGAATAAATGTAAATGGATCAAGTGCCTATACAAAAAAAAAAGGCTAAAAAGGAGAAGTAACAACTGACACTGCAGAAATACAAAAGATCATGAGAGATAACTACAAGCAACTCTATGCCAATAAAATGGACAACTGGAAGAAATGGACAAATTCTTAGAAATGCACAACCTGCCAAGACTGAATCAGGAAGAAATAGAAACAAAGAAAGAAAACTACAGGCCAATATCACTGATGAACATAGATGCAAAAATCCTCAAAAAAATACTACCAAACAGAATCCAACAGCACATTAAAAAGATCATACAGCATGATCAAGTGGGGTTTATCCCAGGAGTGCAAGGATTCTTCAATATATGCAAAAAAATCAATGTGATACACCATATTAACAAACTGAAGGATAAAAACCATACGATAATCTTAATAGATGCAGAAAAAGCTTCTGACAAAATTCAACACCCATTTATGATAAAAACTCTCCAGAAGGTAGGCATAGAAGGAACCTACCTCAACATAATAAAGGCCATATATGACAAACCCATAGCCAACATCGTTGTCAGTGGTGAAAAACTGAAACCATTTCCTCTAAGATCAGGAACAAGACAAGGCTGCCCACCCTCACCATTATTCAACATAGTTTTGGAAGTTTTAGCCACGGCAATCAGAGAAGAAAAGAAATAAAAGGAATCCAAATCGGAAAAGAAGAAGTAAAACTGTCACTGTTTGCAGATGACATGATACTATACGTAAAAAACACTAAAGATACTACCAGAAAACCACTAGAGCTAATCAATGAATTTGGTAAAGTAGCATGAAAGAAAATTAATGCACAGAAATCTCCTGCCTTCCTATACACAGATAATGAAAAATCTTAAAGAGAAATTAAGGAAACACTCCTATTTACCATTGCAACAAAAAGAATAAAATACCTAGGAATAAACCTACCGAAGGAGACAAAAGACCTGTATGCAGAACACTATAAGAAACTGATGAAAGAAATTAAAGACGATACAAACATATGGAGAGATATACCATGTTCTTGGACTGGAAGAATCAAAATTGTGAAGATGACTATATTGCCCAAAGCAATCTACACAGTCAGTGCAATCCCTATCAAAGTACCAATGGCATTTTTCACAGAACTAGAACAAAAAATTTTACAATTTATATGGAAACACGAAAGGCCCCAAATAGCCAAAGCAATCTTGAGGGAAAAAAATGGAGCTGGAGGAATCAAGCTCCCTGCTTTCAGACTATACTACAAAGCTACAGTAATCTAGACAGTATGGTACTGGAACAAAAACAGAAATATAGATTGATGGAACAGGACAGAAAGCCCATATGTGAGTGTGACCCACACACATATGGTCACCTTATCTTTGATAAAGGACGCAAGAATATACAATGGAGAAAAGACAGCCTCTTTAGTAAGTGGTGTTGGGAAAACTAGACAGCTACATGTAAAAGAATGAAATTAGAACACTCCCTAACAGCATACACAAAAATAAACTCAAAATGGATTAAAGACCTAAATGTAAGACCCAATACTATAAAACTCTTAGTGGAAAACATAGGAAGAACACTCTTTGACATAAATCACAGCAAGATCTTTTTTGACCCACCTCCTAGAGTAATGGAAATAAAAACAAAAATAAACAAATGGGACCTAAGGAAACTTAAAAGCTTTTGCACAGCAAGGATACTATAAACAAGACGAAAAGAGAACCCTCAGAATGGGAGAAAATATTTGCCAATGAAGCAACTGACGAAGAATTAATCTCCAAAATATACAAGCAGCTCATGCAGCTCAATATGAAAAAAACAAACAACGCAATCCAAAAATGGGTGGAAGACCTAAACAGACATTTCTCCAAAGACATACAGATTGCCAACAAACACGTGAAAGGATGCTCAACAACACTAATCATTAGAGAAATACAAATCAAATCCACACTAAGGTATCATCTCACACCAGTCAGAATGGCTATCATCAAAAAATCTACAAACAATAAATGCTGGAGAGGGTGTGGAGAAAAGGTAACTCTCTTGCACTGTTGGTGGGAATGTAAATTGATACAGCCACTATGGAGAACAGTATGGAGGTTCCTTAAAAAACTAAAAACAGAACTAGCATATGACCCAGCAATCCCACTACTGGGCATGTACCTTGAGAAAACCAAAATTCAAAAAGAGACATGTACCGCAGTGTTCATTACAGCACTATTTACAATAGCCAAGACATGGAAGCAACCTAAGTGTCCATCGACAGATGAATGGATATAGAAGATGTGGCACACATATACAATGGACTGTTACTCAGACATAAAAAGAAACAAAATTGAGTTATTTTTAGTAAGGTGGATGGACAAAGCATCTGTCATACAGAGCGAAGTAAGTCAGAAAGAGAAAAACAAATACCGTATGCTGACACATATATATGGAATCTAAAAAAAAAAAAAATGTTTTGATTAAAAAAAAATTTAAAAAAAAAAAAAAATGTTTTGATGAACCTAGGGGCAGGACAGGAATAAAGACACAGATATACAGAATGGACTTGAGGTCACAGGGAGGGGGAAGGGTATGGTGGGATGAAGTGAGAGAGTAGTATTGACATATATACACTACCAAATGTAAAACAGATAGCTAGCGGGAAGCAGCTGCATAGCACAGGGAGATCAGTTCACTGCTTTGTGACCACCTAGAGGAGTGGGATAGGGAGGGTGGGAGGGAGACGCAAGAGCTAGGGGATATGGGGGTATATGTATACATATAGCTGATTCACTTTGTTATACAGCAGAAACTAACACAACACTGTTAAGCAATTATACTCCAATAAAGATGTTAAAAATAAATAAATTTTAAAAAATTTTAATTAAAAAAAAGGCTTTCAGACTAGATAAATAACAATGAGCTATCTTTAAGTGAGTTCACATATCATTTAAGATTGGCAAGGTAAGCAGATGCAACATGCAATCCAAAACAAATTACATTAAATTTAGAAAGAAGCAAAATTTTTACATGGATAAAGATAATATTATGAATACTCTTTTGCAATAGAAATCTTTTATACATCCAAGAATAAAGTACCTATATATAAAGCTGATTCCAAACTCAGAGACACCAGTACCACCTAGTACCAGACACCAGTACACCCCATAATAACCTGGGATGTTAACATCATTGACGATCTCATTTAATAGATAAGGAAACAGGAAAGTTAAATGATTTACCCAAGGCCATACAAATAATAAGTCGAAGAGTTCAGAACCCGCTACCGGGTCTCCTGACCGAAATCCCATTTACTATACCCCCAATTTCATGTCATCCACTGCTATTTTATGTTTTTGTTTGTCCAATCAGTGTGATAGTCACTAGAGGTTTTAACAAATATGGCAGATCTCTCCTTGCAGGCACGTGCCAACTCGCATACCCACCCACTTGAGATTAGGTGTGGCTGTAGGTAGCCAGCAATGTTCCAAATGATGAGGACAACAAAGGCACAGATCAAGACCTCCCACCCATCCCCATCACCCCAGGATGGACTTATAGTTTGAGACAGAAATCAACCTTTATTATTTTTAGCCACTAAATTTGGGAGGAGGGGCATTGTTTGTTACTACAGCATGGACTAAAACCCATCCCAACTGATTCATCATTAATAAAATTTTTCTCTAAGATAGTTCCTAGGACAAAGCCTGACAGCATTCCACGGGAAGTATTTCATAGGCCAAAAGCCGTTAATCACTCATTTTTAGTTTCAGCCATTTAATCAGTTACTAATCCACCTAACTGTACTATCACATGGACAACAAAGCTATCAAGAGAGACCCTATCAAAGACTTATTGTTATGCTAACACATATATATGGAATTTAAGGGAAAAAAAATTTCATGAAGAACCTAGGGGTAAGACAGGAATAAAGATGCAGACCTACTGGAGAACGGACTTGAGGATATGGGGAGGGGGAAGGGTGAGCTTTGACAGGGTGAGAGAGAGTCATGGACATATACACACTAACAAACGTAGTAAGGTAGATAGCTAGGGGGAAGCAGCCGCAAGGCACAGGATATTAGCTCGGTGCTTTGTGACAGCCTGGAGGGGTGGGACAGGGAGAGTGGGAGGGAGGGAGACGCAAGAGGGAAGACATATGGGAACATATGTATATGTATAACTGATTCACTTTGTTATAAAGCAGAAACTAACACACCATTGTAAAGCAATTATACCCCAATAAAGATGTTTAAAAAAAAAAAAAGGAACATAAAAAAAAAGACTTATTGAAATCCAAAGATCATGTCTATTGCATTTTCTTTATTTATCAGATGAGTAATAATGTAAAAAATACTTATCAGATGAGTAATGTAAAAATGAGTAACAATGTAAAAAAGAGATGAGGTTAGTGTGGAATGACTTCTTCATCAAAAATCCATGCAGGTGGGCTTCCCTGGTGGCGCAGTGGTTGGGAGTCTGCCTGCCGATGCAGGGGACACGGGTTTGTGCCCCGGTCTGGGAGGATCCCACATGCCGCGGAGTGGCTGGGCCCGTGAGCCATGGCCACTGAGCCTGCACGTCCGGAGCCTGTGCTCCACAATGGGAGAGGCCACAACAGTAAGAGCCCCGTGTACCGAAAAAAAAAATCCATGCAGGTTACTGCTTCTATTCCTAAATGTTCACAGACCTGTCTTTGCTCAGAAATCTGTTTTAGGAGATAGAAGAAGGTAACATTTGATCTGAATCTTAAAAGACAAATACAATTTTCACAGTCAGAAATTGAAAGGAAAGGACATTTTGGGTTAGATGACAGAATGAACAGAACTGAGGGCTAACAAAAGTGCATAGCTATGAGTTAACCAACACTTTGCTTCTATTTTTGACCAAAGGCAGAAACAGTGCCTTCACAATATGTAAAGACTGTTTGTTACTGTGTGCAAAGAATTTTAGAAACAAAAAATGAGAGGACTGAGAAAATTTCATTTTTAAACCTTCGGCAACTTGTAATAACTAATATAAACTTCATCTTTTTAAATTTACCTAGAAGAATTTTAAATACATTAAAAATTAGATATTAACCTAAGCCTTCCCTAAAATTGCTTCTTATAAGAACTAATAAATTTTGAATAGCAACATTTAATTTAAAACCCCTTCTTACAATTACAGGCACATAAATAAAAGGCTTTTAGAAGTTTTCCATTTGAGGAACGAATTCTCTCTGCTAGGCTTTTTTTCCTAAAGTGAATTCATTTCCCATGCTCTTAGTGACCACAGTCAGAAATTTCACGACAAAAATAATAGAAAGCATCTGCAGAGCAATTATGGGCTCTCCTTGGCTGATGAGGAGCCATACCTCGCCTTCATGCTGTTATCCCTGAGGTCAGAGGTCTTCTGTCAAGTACATGAAGCTGGAAATTTCCAAACAATCTAAGAAAACACTCAAACTGCTTCAGACAGTTTTTTCCATTATTTACGATGCAGCCCATGATAAGATGGAAATTTTCTGAGGGTAGCATGATAAGCTTCATGTGAGCAAGACACAGCTAATGGCTTCAGGAGTGGAATTCTGGTCCTTCCTGAAGAGGCCATTTTAGTACACTCTCCCCTTGACAGGGTTAAGCTGCTTATACATTCCTTAGATAAGACTGGAAAACAGACAGCAGAATATAGACCCAATTCGAATGCCTCAAGACAAAAATGACAGAGAATAGCCAAGTAAATACCAAAGAGCACACTGATTAAATTGTACGGCTGGCAGGGGGAAAAAACATTTCTTTTTTTTAAATTTCATATACTAGCTTTATTCTAAGGTATTTCACATAGTACGAATTCTGACGAACAAGAATAGAGTACTGTATAATTAACAAGGAACTCCCAAAATGCAAGGCATGTCTCTTTTACATCCTTCAGTTTTTCTGCCCGCACTAAAGACTAAAATGACAGTAAGCTAAATTGTTTTGGTACATAATTAGCCACAGAGCTGGGCAAGCATTTTCAAATTGAATGAACAAGACCCCAAATTTTACCTAAATTGCCAACAAATTTGAACCTCAGTTTTTGAATTTCTAATAGCTGTATTTCGTTTACTACATGGCTGTCATTTCTGAGCATGTCTTTATTTTCATTTTTGGTCCCAAGACATCAGGATATAATAATGATGCCAACTATAAGACACACTGGAGAGGTAAGAGGGCTGTGCTTCTGCTGTCAATTCCCCTTAAACAACCCTCACCTCTGGGCATCAGAAACCTCCTCGGTTCAGCTGACCAAGCAGCAGGCAGGGGCTCATTCTGACACTCCTTAGAGTCCTCTCTAGCTCAAATTTTATAAAAACAGGAAGTAAAAATCCTAGAAAAGTACAAGTTCATATTTTCACAAGATTTCTCAGGCTACTTTGCAGTTTCAAAGCACTAAACTGGTACCTAAAACTATGAGAACAGAGAATTTTTAAAGCTATAAGAGACTTTAAAAATAATCTAGTCCACCTAAGGAGACAAAAGACCTGTACACCAAAAACTATAAGATGCTGATGAGGGCTTCCCTGGTGGCGCAGTGGTTGAGAGTCCGCCTGCTGATGCAGGGGACACTGGTTCATGCCCTGGTCTGGGAAGATCCCACATGCCGCGGAGCGGCTGGGCCCGTGAGCCATGGCCGCAGAGCCTGAGCGTCCGGTGCCTGTGCTTCACAATGGGAGAGGCCACAACAGTGAGAGGCCCGCGTACTGCCCCCCCCAAAAAAAAAAAAAGATGCTGATGAAAGAAATCAAAGGTGACACAAACAGATGGAGAAATATACCATGTTCTTGTATCAGAAGAATCAATATTGTCAAAATGACTATGATACCACTAAAGGCAATCTACAGATTCAATGCAATCCCTATCAAATGACCAACGGCATTTTTCACAGAACTAGAACAAACAAATTTGTATGGAAACGCAAAAGACAGAATAGCCAAAGCAATCTTAAGAAAGAAACACGGAGCTGGGGCAATCAAGGTCTCTGACTTCAGACTATATTACAAAGCTATAGTAATCAAAACAGTATGATACTAGCACAAAAACAGAAATATAGATCAATGGAACAGGATAGAAAGCCCAGAAATAAGCCCAGAAAGCACTTATAATAATAAAGAAGTAGAAGCCCTCGGAGGAGAAGTAACTAGTAAAGATGACAGTGAAAGTGTCAGAGCCATGTCCCTCATTCCCAAATCACAATATATTTCCTCTATGCTGTACTGCCTTCTTTGTCCACATTTAAAGTCAATAAAAGGCCAGAGGTGGAGTGGACAAATTCTACAATCTAAATATTTCTTGAGTCTGTTTATCTCTAGCCCATACAATACTACCTCCCGCATTTCTTAAATATTGTTGATAAATGTAACGTTTTCTTTCCTAATTGTTGCCCATATTCAAATCTTATCTTCTCCAATCCTTTTCTCTGCTGTTTAGAGTAAATTAGAATAATTTACCTAAATTTCCCATTGTCAGTTTGATAATGTTCCTCTCCTGCTTAAAACCTTGTGATGATTTCCCATCTTTTATGATCTTCACCCTTTTGTTTAACTGGGTAATACTTCCTCTTCTTTCAAGATGTGGCTTAAAGAACTGCCCCAATGACCAATCTCTATTGAGATCAAACTATCAGTCAAACATGAAGTGACCATATCTCATATTCAGATGTGCCATGTTAGGCACTGCACCAGTTTGCTGAAGTATATTATGAGCCCCACGATGAAAATTCATCGAGATTTAAAACACATAGACAAAATATTTTCTGATTAATAAGTTAAGGAAAGACTTTCTCAGCATAAAAGCAACAGAAATCAAGAAGAAGAAACAAGTAGATCTGACTACATAAAAATTAGAAACTTCTGGGCTTCCCTGGTGGCGCAGTGGTTGAGAGTCCGCCTGCCGATACAGGGGACACGGGTTCATGCCCCGGTCCGGGAAGATCCCACATGCCGTGGAGCGGCTGGGCCCATAAGCCATGGCTGCTGAGCCTGCGCGTCCGGAGCCTGTGCTCCGCAACGGGAGAAGCCACAACAGTGAGAGGCCCGTGTACCGCATTAAAAAAAAAAAAAAAATTAGAAACTTCTTTTAAACAAAAAGACCTGGAAAACTTTGCAGATGACAAAAGATTGGTATCCTTAATAAACAAAAACTCTTACCAAACAATAAGAAAAACACTAAAAACCACATTAAAGAAATGATCAAAGAACATAAACTGAGTTTCATAAAAGATGTACAGATGGCTAACAAACATCTTAAAAAATTAATTCCATTAGTAGACTAAAATAGCAAATTAAAAGAAAATAATATTTTTCAACTATTTATAACAATTATCACATTCAATGATGATAAGTGTAATCAGCAATATAATCACTCTCATACTTTGTTAATAGGAACTGGATTTATATTATCTATCTGGAAAGCAGTTCTGTAGGACATATCACAAACCTTAAAATTTCATCCCTTTAACTCTGTTTTTTTTTTTTTTCCTTCTCAAAATCTAGCCTGAGAAAACTGTCATAAATTATAGAAACCTGTACTTCACAGTATCATTTATGGTAGCAAAATGGGATACATCACTGTGTACAATAAAGGAATAATAAATTATGATGCAAATGTAGAATATAATGCAGTATATAAATGACATGAGAAATGCTTATAATTCAACGAAAAATATTTTTTTAAGTGAAAAATAATTTTTAAATATGATCCAAATTATGTTTTTAAACATACATATGTCTAGAAAAAGGACTGGAAAGATATACATCAAAATGTTAACACTAGGACTTCCCTGGTGGTGCAGTGGTTAAGAATCCGCCTGCCAATGCAGGGGACACAGGTTCGAGCCCTGGTCCGGGAAGATCCCACATGCCACGGAGCACCTAAGCCCATGTGCCACAACTAGTGAAGCCCGCGAGCCTAGAGCCCATGCTCTGCAATAAGTGAAGCCACTATAATGAGAAGCCCGCGCACCACAACGAAGAGCAGCTGCCGCTCACCACAACTAGAGAAAGCCCACGCGCAACAACAAAGACTCAACGTAGCCATAAATAAATAAATAAATAAATTTTTTTTTTAAAGTTAACACTGATTATTTCTGGGGAATTATGATTTTTTTCTTTGTACTTCTTATGAGTTTCCAAACTCTCTATGATAACTTTACATTGCTTTTATAATCAGGTAAAGATGGTAGTTAAAAAAACAAAACAAATTATATGTATATAATATTTACATTTGAATGTATACACACACAGATATATTTTTTTTTCTGTGCGTGTTTAAAAACTAGTTCAATCCAGCAGTCCATTTACAAACTACATGACTAATCATTTTTTTAAACTAGTATATTCCTTTTAATACCTAATAAAGTATCTAAGGCTCCTGACATTTACAAGAAAATAGGGTATAGTAATCCCACCACTGGTTAATCCATCACAAGTCTTCTCTAACAGCACCATAAATGTCTTCAGTCACAATTTTACAATATTGTGTGTAGTTTATTTGATTAACATCCATCTCCCCTATTAGACTAAGAATTCCAGGAGAGCAAGGACCACCTTCATGCTTGATCACTAGCATGTGATCTAGGGCTGTATGTCTGAACACATATGAGGTGCTCAATAATTGATTTTTAATCAGTTATGGAAAAGACAGACAAAGAAATCAAGGACATCTCAGGTCATGGAGACTCTAAATGAATGTGACATTTGCCAGTAAAACTCTTACTTAATCTCACATCCTACTTCCCTGTCCCCACAGTCACCACCCAGAAGGAAGTCATATGAAATCTGGAATCCAAATTTTCTTCTCTTTTCCTCAAGTTCATTCTCACTTAAAGTCCTTTTCACAAAGACTAATTCCATCTAGATATTTTACCTAATTAGAGCCACTGACACTTAGACATTAATTAACACTTGGCTGGATGCAGCCAGGAGGTGTCTGAATCCATAAAGAGGCTCTTACTCTCTAGAATGAAATCCCAGTTAGCAAAACGATGGGGCAAGGAAGGTCTTTGTGAGCCATAGGCCTTCCAACATCCCTTGGGGTGTATTTCTCACAGCCAGCAAGACCTTCTCTGATCATCTTAAATGAGAGACAGAAAGAGAGAGAGAGACTAAAATAAAGAGACTCCACAGTCTTTATTAGCCAATCTCCCATCTCCAACCCATCCTTTCCCCCAGGCCCTCATCTCTGAGTGACGACACCCAGGGTCTCAGTAAATGCAGTCACTGATAACTAAGAAAGCATTGCAAACTGGTCACTTATTGGAAATAAGAAAGAAGTATGCTTTGGGAGGCTCATCTGGGTTTCTCAGTTCAACAATTCATTTAGGGCAAGCGAACAATTAGGCCAAGAAGATAGTAAAGAAAAATTATGTTGTTTTACTGTTTCTGAGACTTAAAAGGGAAGACTGGACTGATAAAGGTTTTTTAAACTAGTAAAACATTTCTGCTTGTTTATGAGGATTGCATGATGAGAATAAATTCTATCACAAAGAATGAGTGAATGAAGAGAAAATGAAGAATTTCCAATGCATCAAATAATGATTAATTTCCCCTGAGCTTCCAAAGTGTGTGATTTATTGATATTGTCTGGAATTTATATTCAAGAGAAAAAGATTATCTAAATTTTTATGAATCCCATCTTGCTCTCAATTTGCAAAACACAAAACAATAACCCCAAAACATTCACTGTTGCAAAACAGTCTTTGCAAGTAGAAGGGGTGCTGACTTAACCATCAAACAAATCTGGTTTTCAATCTGGCTCAGGCACTAGATAGTGGTGTGACCTTGGCCGAGTCTCTGTCATCTCTCAAATGGAGAATGATGGCAGCTGCCTCAAAGAGGTGTTGTTAGAATTAAATAAGAATGCCTCCTGCAGTTCCTGATACAGCAGACACTCAATAAATGGTCCGTATCCAGATCTAAGCAGGAATAAAGCTGTATAACCCAACATTTATTAATAAATACTACCTTAAGTATGTACAGACCTTGAAAACAGATAGTTCCCTTTCCTTGAATTTGAATTTTAGTGAATCTCCTTGCCTGCAGCAACATCTTCTCATTTTACCTCACGTCATGCCTGAAAAGTAGCAAAGGCCCATATTTTGAAGTTAAGAAATTAAGATTCAGACAAATCAGACGAATTGTGTGCCATCATCACCATGGATAGAAAAAAGCAGAAATAAAGTGAAATTCCAGGAGTTCTGAGGATTCTAAGTACTTTACTCTTTCCATGCCCCCAAGTAGCATGGTTTCTAGATAAATAAATCTGAGCTACCCACTGGACCGCCACAGTCAACTAAACAACTAACTTCAGAAAAGGTTCTCAAAACAGGTGACAGAGACATAAAGGCTGTGTACAATAAGATGTCTGGAAAGAACAACACTGCCATTTGTAGTAAAGGAAATTTGTACTGGAAAGCCGGCCTGCTCAACAAAGAGCAACAGATAGTAAGGTAATAAATGAGACGAGAGAGCAGTATATGGAACTTCCAGATACAGAAATTACTGTATTTATAACTGAAAAGGATTTTGCAAGAACATATGCGTCAAAAAGGACAAAGATGCTCCAGTGGCTCTAAAATAATATTTTATGTTGCAAACATTTTTTGATTAACACCACACTTGATACAACTCTTCCAGTGAAGCAAGATGTGGAATTCCTTATCAGTAATTCCAAAATCCAAAATGCTCTGAAAACCAAAAGTTTATTTCCTAAGTTTGGCACCAAAACCTCATTTGGTGAAATACCATGAGGTTATCTGATGTGCTGTGAGTATTCAGATGTTCCACATCAGGTTAGACCCGAGACCCTGACTGAGATACTATGTAATACAGCTAGCACATTATTTCTCTAATATCTGCAAAATTTTGATTTCTTTTTAAAAATATTTTATTGAAGAAACTGATTTATAACATAAGATTCATGTGTACAACATTATATTTCTACTTCTGTACACCCTACAACAGCCTCACCACCAAAAATTTATTTTCCATGCACCACCATAAGTTGAATTCTTAAATATATCTGGTCCCAGAAATTTCAGACAAGAACTTGAAGACCTGCATTATTATCTCCATTTTAAAACTGGAAAGTGGTTCAATCTCAAATTAATTTTTATTTTCCTTTGTGTGTAATAATAATCTCTAGGTAAGGACATTCAAAAACTAGTAGAGAATTCTGCTAAGCAGAGAATCCATATGACTGTCAATTTTAAAACTCCTTTTGAACCTGGAAAGAAACCCAGTAAATTTCTATAAAACAAGAGCAATTAGTTCAAAAAGGAATTAAATCATGCATAGAGTTCCCAAGGTTACATCTTAATGACAGTAACACAACTGCTAAAGAAAATGTTTTTATCAAACTGTGTTGTTAAAACCACTGAGTTCTGATGTAAGAGGAAGATTTCAGCCAAGTCATCTGAGTGGTGTTCATAAAGACATCCCAGACCATTTGCCTATATTTTCACCTCTGCCTTGATGTGTGCCCCGGGACCAGCCAAGGACTCCAGATCTCTCCTCTCTTGGATAACTGCCTGGAGCCCAGGCTTGAGAGGAAAAGAGAAAAGTTACATCCTGAAAACAGCAACATAAAAAGATCAAACAAACCCACAAAATTCCACTATTTGAGGAAGATTTTTTTAAAGAGTTATGAGGCTTCTAGGCAGGTCTTGGGTGGTTTCATGATTTGTGTGTCCGAATTATTTTTGGTTGTCACATAGAGGTAGGGAAGGGGCAGGTTCCTAGTGGTTTGCTGAAAGTCATCTGCTTCGGATCAAAGATTGGCTTCAAGCTTAGAAGTGAGGAAATAATCCCTAAGAGGGCCAAACCTGAAAGAAGGAGGTGTGTGTGCATTTAAGGGGAAGGG
Source organism: Neophocaena asiaeorientalis asiaeorientalis (assembly GCF_003031525.2). NCBI lineage: Eukaryota > Metazoa > Chordata > Mammalia > Artiodactyla > Phocoenidae > Neophocaena > Neophocaena asiaeorientalis. Next base: position 7,009,164 of record NW_020174268.1, on the reverse strand, counting down.
AAGGTGAGAGGGGCCAAGGAAGGGATGGAGAAAGCATTACACCCTGAATCAGCCTCTCCAGAGTTTCCTTGGTTCTTTTTAAGCTAAAGATGTGCCCTGCCAGGAAAACTTCCTGCTCTTCTACCTCCCAGTAACTGACCTGCCCTAAGACACCAATAGCAATGTTTCCTCTGCCTGGAATATCTTCCCTCCTCTTCATCACTCAACTCCACTCATCCTTCTGGCCTCAGTCTAACAGTCTCTCTCCATAGGAAGCCATCCTTGACATACCCCTCGACATGCCCCTGCACTATATTAGATCTTCTCCTATATGCATCCACAGCTCCTTACATCCCCCATCAGAGCACTTACTTTGCTTTGTCATAATTGCTTTTTTTCCTCTGCCATCCTCGTTAGATATAACCTCCTTGAGGGCAAGGGCTGTATTTATCTTGTCACTATGGTACTCACAGCACCTACTATAGTGCTAAGTCCATAGTATGTGTTTCATAAATACCTATTAAATAAACGAATGAACCAATTAATAAAGTGGTTCCTCGGTGGTTAGCTTTGCGGGGAGGGGGAGTATCAACTGATTGGGGGTTAAAGGGAGAATTCTAGGGTGGTGGAAACATTCTATACCTTATATATCAATATCTTAAATCTGTATATCATATATTCTGTTTACACAAATGTATACATATGTATAAATTCATTTATGTACCTTACAGTATACAAATTATACCTCAATAAAAAAATTAAAAGGTAAAAAATTAAATAGATAAATAAATTGGTTCCTAACTGCTTGGGGTTTGGTGTGCATTTAGGAAAGCTTCAAACCCACTGTATAGCACAGGGAACTCTAATCAATACTCTGTAATGACCTATATGGGAACAGAATCTTAAAAAGAGTGGATATGTGTATAACTGATTCACTTTGCTATACAGAGGAAACTAACACAACATTGCAAATCAACTATACTCCAATAAAAATTAATTTAAAAAAAGAACATCAATTCCAAAAAAGAAAGAAAGGGAGAAAGAAAGAAAGAAAGAAAACTCCTAACAGGCAAAAGTGGACCCAGTTGGAGTCTTTCGGGAACTGGTGAGATAGAATGGACTGTGTAATAAATGACGCCTAGAACTTAAAGAATTGGAGTGCTTCCTCCACTGTAAATGAGGAAAAAACACGGAGTAGCGGCAGGAATATTCCTGGTGTGTTCCAGAGCAATGACAAACCTAGCTTGCCTTCAGCAGAGGGTCTGTGTGAGGGAGTAAAAGGAGAAAATGCTGACATGAAAGTAAGGACCAGTCCCAGAGCATGGTAGTTACCAAGCTAAGGTGTCTGAATTTTGTCCTGTGGTTAGTATAGAGCCAAGAAGTATATTTGACCTGGTAATAAAATGTACAGATGAGCTATAGGGGGACTGATGGGCAGAATGAGGGCCAATTAGGAGACGGTTTGGTTATAAGGCAATGAGGCCATGAGGGTCTGGACTGAAAAGGTGAGAATGAAAATGAAAAAGAGAAAACATTAAGAAGTATCCAGACTGAGTGATTAACTGAATATATCTAAGAAAAACAGCAAAGGCTGTTAAGAAGTTAGTTTGTGGAAAGATTACAAGGAATAAAAGTGATTTCAGCTGTCACTTGCTGAGTGTGTACCACACGCCAAGGGCCTTATTTATATTTACGTTTCATAGTAACTCTCTTGGGTAAGTATTATTTCTGTGTTTTACACCTGAAAAATTTTAAAGCATTTTTTAAAGGCTGCTGCAATCACATAGGCTGGTGGTTTTCAAACCACAGCATCTTCTGGTACCGCCTCATTTGGCAAGGGGAGTGCTCCAAGATCCTTTCCCTCACCTTCAACCAAAGTAGCTCCTCTTCATCTGCCTTATATAATAATTGCCTATGTAAGAGTTCATCTTTTAAAAGGGTTTTCTTTCTTAAAAAAAAAGAGTTTGAGAACTACAAAACTAGGCAGTAGTATTTAGGAACATATAAATAAGAGAGCAGGGAGGGATATTTCACATGCATTAATAGAATTTATTATTAGTAGAAGGGGAAGAAAGGAATAGAGGATGATCTTAGGTCTTGGGCTTAGACCCTCCTAACTGGGTAGTAGGGAACTTTACTGAGAGCAGGTAACAGGAGAAGAACATTTAGGAAGAGAATCCCTCTGGTTTTAATTGGGTTGATTTTAAGATACCTCTAGGATAGCTCCATGAAGGTAATCAGTTGGAAATACAGGTCTGGACCAGCATAGTGATGATAGTGAAGCCACTGAGTTGGATAAGATCACCAAGGAAAAGAGGAAAGGAGAAAAAGAGAAAAAGACCAGTGACAGAACCCTAAAAAAAACTAACATTTCATTCATTCCTCCAACATGTATTTATTTATTATCTACAATGAAGCTGTAAATAGAAAAAAAGAAAAGATAGTAAAAGAGGCAAAAAAGAAGAACAATAAAAGAAAAAAGTGAATTAAGTCACAAAGAAGGGAAGAAGGAATTTCAAGGATAGGGTGGTTAGCAGTGTCAAATACAGCAGAGTTCAAATAGGATAAGATCAAGAAAACTAAATGTAAAATGGGAATTATAATAAGGGTCAAGGAAAAGACCCATGCCAGGCCATAGAAGTCTATAGTAGAAGACTTGGATCTTGCCAGGAAGGTTTCCCTACAGAAATGATGCTTGTCAGGTAAGATTTCCCTACAGAAATGAACAAAGATGGCAGAGATAAGTAAAGAGGAAAGAGCTCATGCAAGGCTGTACAGTAGGGGAAAGCCCAAGATGTGTTTGAGGGGCTGAAAGTCCAGTATGTCTAGAGCAGAGAGAGGAAGAGCAAGCGAAAGGTAAGAATGGAGAGGCAGGCAGAAGCCAGACTATGTAGGGCTTTAGAGATCACACGGAAGAGTTTTTTCCTAGGATCTCCTAAGAGTAATAGCAGCCCCTGAAGTGTTTAAGTATCTGGGGGTGGGGAGGCAGGCACGGAGATATCCGATTTGCTTTCTGGCATGATAGGTCCAGGTGGAGTGGTTGAAGATATACCAGAAGCAGGATATCTGAACAAATTTCCAAGTGATGCTGAAGGATCAGCTGGAATGAGAGTAGGGGGTGAGGATAAATTTAGAAAGGATGCCTCTTCCTGAGATAGGAAGGCAGAGGTAAAGATGTGAGGAAATGGACATATTTGGAAGTAAAGAGAAAGTTTCATTGAAAAGTTGTCATTTTTATTTATCTGCTAAGAATTAAGAACACATGGGGAAAGGTAGGGGTACAGTGCCTGCTACAGAGAAGACTTCAGTCAAAATTTATTGAACGTCAGTGCATGTAAAAGTTTGGAAGAGCCACTGTGGCAGACCTGAAAGGGATCCAGCCAGGGGTGACTCTAAGGGCTACCTAGCAAGCCAAGGCCTCACTTTGCTAGTTCTACTTAGTGTGTGCCATCAATGCCTAGAGGGAAAAATGTTCAGGTTCCAAAATATCATAAAGTTGGAAACATTGTGGACACCTGCACTAGGAAAATCTGAATCGTGGCATCATATTGCTTTAAAATGCTCAAAATTAGGGGGAATGTCTTTAACGCGCTTGATTACCACCTCACAAGGGTAACAGGTCATCCTGTGATTAGTCATAGGTGGTTTGAATATTTTGGTAGTGATTTTTGCTGCTGGCATTTTCTAAAGACATAAATTATGACTAAATTTCTCCTGTTTATATGCATTGCCATTTCTTCCCACAGCTTTCATCAACAAATAGCAATCAGAGCAATATGGCTAAGAAGTAATCGCTGTGTTTTGTTTCTAACGCTTAGCCAAGCTAGGCTGCCAACTGCTGTCTATTATCCCTTCTCTCCCCCAAGTCACGGAGACTAAGAGCTAAGTGGCTGCTCCCCTGGAGACCGAGTTCGGTAATCACAGAACACAATAAAATTTTGATCATTGGGATGAACAGGGTGCAATGTTGTATTCTTTTGTAGCACCTTAGAGATAGAAAGGAATTTTACCAGTGTTCTCCTAAGCAGGGAACGTTGTTCCCAGTATTGATCCATTGAGGTACGGGAAGAAAATATTAGAAGTTGATTTTTAATTTATTTTTATTTTTTTAAAAGAAAAAGAATTAAGCTTCACTGGTGTTGAATTTACTATACAAATCAGCACTGACATCTTACTCAGTCTGAACATCAGATGCCACATGTTGCCTGAGGGAAGAGTGGGAGTTCCACGACACAGAGCATTTGGCAGTGGGATTCTCTGTCATTGTGTCTAATTAAGTAGATTTGTGAGCAACCTCAGAAGACGCAATTTTGTTAGGATCTCAATTCTCTCCTAATTGACCTATAGATTCAATGCAATTTCAATCAAAATCCAATTTTCTGTAATGGGTGAGAGCAAACTTTTCTGTAGAATCTAATTCTAAAATTCATATGGAAAATGCAAAGGATTTGGAATAGCGAAAGCAACTTTGAAAAAGAAGAACAGTGTTGGAGGACTTCCATTCCTTGATTTCAAGACTTATTATAAAGTCACAGTTATTGATACAGTGTGGTATCAGCATAAAGACAAGCAGATAAATCAACAGATCACTGGAGAGTACAGAAATAGATCCACACGTATATGAACAATTGATTATTGACAAAGCTACAAAAGCAAATTAGTGGATGATAATGATAGACTTTTCCACAAATGGTGCTGGAACAATTGGATATCCATATACAAAATATAAACTTTTATCTATACTTTGTATCATATACAAAAATTAACTCAAAATGAAACACAGACCTAAATGTAAAACCTAAAACTATAAAACATCTATTAGAAAACACTGGAGAAAATCTTTGTGACACTAGGATAGGCAAAGATTTCTTAAATATAACAACAAATGTACAACCCATACAGAAAAAAATGATAAAATAAAACTCATTAAAGTTTTTAAACTTCTGCTATTAAAAGACTGAAGAGAATGAAAAGACCAACTACAAACTGAAAGAGAATATTTGTAAATCACACATCTGATAAAGAACTCAATAATAAAAAACAAAAACCCCAATTTAAAAGTAGGCAAAAGATGTGAACAGACACTTCACAAAATAAGATATACAACTGGCAAATAAGCACATGTAAAGATGTTAAACATCATTAGTCTTTGGCAAAACGCAAATTAAAATTCAACGAGGTACCATGCCAGACCTATCAGAATGGCTAAAATTTAAAAGGCTGATCATACCCAAGGCTGGCAAGGAGGTGAAGCTACTGGAACTCTCATACACTGTTGGTGTGAATGTAAAATGCTACAGTCACTCTAGATAACAGTTTGGCAATTTCTTAAAAGTTAAACATACACTTACCATATTATCCAACCAATCTGCTCATAGGTATTTGCCACAGAGGGAAAAAAATGTATATGTCCACACAGAGACTTGTACACAAATGTTCATAGCTGCTTTTTTTTAATAGCCAAAAATTAGAAACAACTCAAATGTCCATCAACAAGTGAATGGATAAACAAATTGTAATATAAACATAAAATGGAATATTACTCACCAATAAAAAGGAATGGACTACTTATACATTAACAGCATCAATAAATCTCAAAATCATTATTCTGAGTGAAAGAAAGAAGATTACCAAAAATAGCCCATACTGTGTATTTCAATTTATATAAAATTCTAGAAAGTGCAAATTAATAAGTGCAATGACATAAAGATCATTGGTTAGCTGGGGAATGAGGGGAATGAAGGAGATATTAAAAAAGGGCCCAAGAAAACTTCTGAAGATAGTGGATTTATTATCTTGATGGAATCCGATGACAGTTTTAGCATATATATATATATATATATATATATGTGTGTGTGTGTGTGTGTGTGTGTGTATGTGTGTGTGTGCATATATGTGTGTATGTAATGTTCAAACATATCAAATTGTACACTATACCTATGTGCAGTTTATTGTATGTTAATTATACCTCAATAAAGATGTTAAAAGAAATTATATCCTGTGCAACAAAAACTTATTTGTAGATTCAGCAAAATATCATGAATACTACCTCACCCACTACAGTACTTAGACAGGTATCAGGAGTCATCTAGTAACTTTGCAGGATTCCAGTTATGTATCTAAAATGAAGATAACACTTACCTCATTGAAGAATGATGAAAATTATTAACTACCGTTGACTGGGATCACTGAAAGTGTTAATTGTTGTGCAAACTGCTTTATTTTTAGTTATAAAATATGGCAGTTACTTTAGGTCACTGAATCTAATTATTAGTTATCCATTTAATTCCAGATATAGAACTCTTTATTTTAAATTTCTTATCCTTTGGCCTTTCATAATAGAGACTCACCTACAGAGTGTTTTCCCATTTTATCTGGTTCTTTTTATTGCTCAAATGTCCTGCCTTTAATAAACAAGTTAAATGCTACTATTTCTGATCAGTCATTTTTATACATAAAAACACGTCTTAGACACTTTACACATCCCACCCCCATCCTATGAATGTGTGCTCACAGAACGTTTTGGCATAAAGAAGGGACTATTCAGAGGTTTGCTTTGGTTTTAAAAACTAATATTAAATGTGTTAAATTTATTAACATTACCAACCAAATAAACACCAGGCATTGACCAATGATGAGAATGTGTCATGAGCCAAGGATTCCAGTTGACCCAATTCTGAGCACCTGATATTCATTTGATTAAAAAAAAAGACATAAACCTCATTATTTCCTAAACTTTTAAGTTTAGTTTACAAATATTTCTATATTTGTAATGCTAACAAATTTTAGCAGTCACTCTTAAGAACTTTTAGATGATACTGATTCTAATGTTCAAATATTTAAAATTAAATGTATAAATTTTATATATTCAATTTACTTTTAAAAGTACTTCAATTATATTTAGCCAACAAATTATCCTATGAACTTTAAGTAATTCTTATATATCTGATAAATTAAATTTACAAATATGGTGAATCTTAAGTTCTCTTAAATGTTCCAATACTATAAACTAATTAAAATTTCACACTAAAAAATCACAGCTAAAAATCAGCTATTCAAAGATGTAAGATCTGTGTCTTGGTTCACTTTTTATAACACATGAACTTCTGATTGTTCAGCACCATTTGCTGAAAAGATAAAGAATATCCTTTATCCTCTGAATTGCCTTAACTCCCTTGTCAAAGATAAGTTGACTATATTTGTGTGGGTCTGTTTTGAGTTCTCTGCTTTGCTCCATAGCTATCCTTTTGCCAGTACCATGATGTCTTGTCTTGATTATTTTAACAGTACAATAAACCTTGAAATCAGATAGTGTAATTCTTCCAGTTTTGTTCTTCTTCAGTAGTATGTTTGCCATGCTTGGTCTTTTACCTTTCCATATAAACTTTAAGAATCAATTTATTGATGCCCACAAAATAGCTTGCTGGGAATTTTTGCTAACATTTTGTTGAGGATTTTTACATCTATGTTCATCAGAGATATTGGTTTGTAGCTTTCTGTTCTTGTAATGTCATTACCTGGATTTGGTATTAGGGTAATGCTGCTTTCATAGAATGAATTAGGAAGTGTTCCCTATGCTGCTATTTTTCTAGAAAAGATTATGGAGAATTGGTATCATTTCTTCCTTAAATATTTGGTAGAATTCACTGGGCCTGGTGCTTTCTTTTTTGGAAGGTTATTAATTGTTGATTCAATTTCTTTAGTAAATATAGGACGATTTAGGTTATCTGTTTCTCTTTTTGTGAGTTTGGATAGTGTCTTTCAAATAACTAGCTTTCATTTCTTCTGAGGTATCAAATTTGTGGGCATAGAGTTGTTCATAATATTCCTTTATTATCCTTTTAATGTCCATGAGAAGGTCTTGTACATTATAGAAAAATATTTTCCATTTAAAGAACCTTGAAGTACTCCTACATTCTTTTCATATGTTTCCTACATCTTAGGACCATACAACTTGAAGAGATATTAAAATGATACTCCTTTGAATTCTGGATATATCTCATTTATTTGTCTACCTTGTTACAACTTCCAAGGTCATTTCCCCAATAGAGTTAGGCAGAGTCTGAGCATTCTTGTAATGTTTAAGCAATTTTTGACCTAAAAAAGCAATAGGTCGGCCTTGTTATTCCAATTTAAAATTGTTAATTGAGTAACTGACATAGACTTGTGATTTTTAAATATAAATCTTACTATAATTATGTGCACTATTAGAATATTTAAGAGAAATTAGGAATCAGCATATTTATAAGTTGATTTTACAGATTTATAAGCATTACTTAAATCTTCAGAAAAGTTTTAAGTCAGACAACTGACATAGTTATAAAAATCAAGGTATTTAATTTTAAAAATAAGTAAATAAAGGGATGAGTTTAAGTTTGTAAATTAAAACCTTATTCAAAAGCCATCTTATAAGTAATTGTTAAAATTTATTGAAATAGAGTGGTAAGATCTGTAAGCTAAGTTTTAAAATGAAAGGAAAAACTAAGTTTTCAAATGCAACTTTAAAAATTGAATATTAGTTTTAAAACCAAAGTAAATCCCTTGAATTGCCTTTTGTGGGCAAAAGCCACCTTGGGGGCTACCAAAAATTCACATTTCATGGTTCTAGCAATTGGGGTCACAGAGCTTGCAAGTAGAGAAGGACAGGCAGGCAGTACAGAAGGGTGTGTTTTCTTTCACAAGTGCTTGATGGGGGTTGATTTTTGATTAAGTGCCATCCTTAAAGATAACCTACAGGGATATATGTATAAGCTGACCCACTTTGTTTTAAAGTAGAAACTAACACACCATTGTAAAGCAGTTATACTCCAATAAAGATGTTAAAAAAAAAATGAAGATAACCTACAACCAAGGGTTATAGTAGCTTAGCACTCAAAAAGGCAAGCCAACTCCATACTTCATGCTTTTACTCTTCAAAGGCTGAAAATGAATGAGGAGGAGGAAAAGAAATATGGCTTGTGAAGAGACTGGCCCTGTTTCTTAATTGTGTGTTTTAAAATGCCTGCAGGAATACTCTACTTGTTAGCACAGGAAGCTGAAGGTATGCCCTTTTGGCAAGATCAGAAATGTATCTGAGGGCTTTAAAATAGAACCTAAGGGACTTCAGCAGCTTAACAGACCACTAACCAGTGCCTCCAAGTATGTCTAACAATCACAGTGGTCAGCCTGAATGATGCAGAGATGCCAGCAGGCACAAAGCTCAGCCACAGTCTCATGCTCCACGGAGCCAAAAATGGGGTCTTCCCTTTTCAGACCTCGTGTGACTGGTATTTGCCAAGCACTTTAACCTTCTGGATGAAAAGTACCACACAAGTACAGGCTACTTTATCCTGATCCCAAACAGCTCTTTGTAAATAACGTGGCTACATTTACTAGCAGTAAATAAAATGCACAAGGAAGAGAACTAACATTTGTCAAACACATATTATGTGCCAGGTATTACAATTATTTCAGCTAATACTCCTCACAACCCTGTGAGGTAAGTATTATTACCCCCATTTAACTGGGTATTGGAAATTGAAGCTTAGAAATTTTTAATAATTTACCCAAAGTCATGAGGCAGGAAACAGCAATGCGAGGACTTGAACTTCCTAAATGCCTGCTCTTACTTCAACACCATCCAACAGAAATACAGTGCAAGCCACAAATGCAAGCCACATATGCAATTTTAAGTTTTCCTGTAGCCACATTTAAAAAGTAAGAGGTAAGACAAAACAGATGAAATTAATTACAATAATGTATCTTATTTATCCCAACAGAGCCAAAATACAATTTCAGCATGTAAATCAAAGTGAAAATTATTAATGAGATAGTTTACATTCCTTTTTTCATGCTAAGTCTCCAAAACCTGATGTGCTCTTATAGGACATCTCAATTTGGACTAGCCACATGTCAAGGACTAATAGCCCATGTGCCTAGTGGCTACCATTGCATGACACCGATCTGTAACCTCTGGGTCACCCTACCAGACTGCTGTACATCCCTGGATTACAACCTGCAACTGTACTACACTTGCAACGAAAATGAAAAGAAAAATGCTACAGATTAAAAGTCAAATTGCTAGAAAACCATACATTTTTCTGGTCAAGAGACAAATAAAAGGAAGTAATTCATCAGCTGCATTCTTCTGTACAACAGTCATAAATGCACAAACTGCACTGAGCTATTTACCTCAGTGGGACTGGAAACAAATGATCTAACACTCATAAATCCACACATTCAGAAAGTGTAGACTGCCAGAGAGGGAAATAAACTCAAATGAGTCCTACCTGAATTCTTCTAAGCTGTTCTTTTTAATTGATTTTAGAGAAATCCCCGACAAATTATACAGTCCTATATGAATTTTATCCATCCCCCCACCACCCACTCTAACGAAACTCCCTCAAGGGGCTTACTCTGGGTTAAGGAATTTCCTTTATTTATTTTCCATTTCCTTCTTGTTGTAACTGTAGTTTTATCCATCCTGCTTCCACCACCCCCACCCCACCTCCCGCTTCCTTTCCTCTCTTTTCTAGTTGATCTCCCAGATTCTTAAACCTGCACTAGGTTTTCTGTTTTATTCTGCTTTATGTTTTAACATTAACTGTATTGTTTTGCTGCTTCTTTTCACTGATCGCCTGCCATGCGGATCATGTTCCCTCCTGCCTGGAGGAAAAAGAGAAAACCTTTCCAGCACCATTATCAGGGCTGCTCCAGCCACCACCTGAAAGGAACAGGGATAGAGGGATGACAGAGATTTTTGCAGCACACAATTCCTGGTTGGGGAGAGCGGAGTGGGGTGGGGTGTGCCCAGCTGCCAGTGCAAGTTTTCAGTGAAATAAAAGAAATCTTTACATTGTAAAACTCATTTACTTTGGTTGTTCTGGATTATGTTTACAAAACGAAAACAGGTTAGTTTTTACAGACTTCAGAATAATACAGAAAAAGTGAAAAGGAGAAACAAAAAAGCACCTGGAATTCCACTAGCCAAGAGAACCACTATTAGCATTCTCATTTTTTTAAATCTCCATTTAGTTTTTAACCCACAGAAAGTCAACTGCCTCCTACTCCCACCTCAGGGTAAGAGGGGGAAGAAAGTAGTTCTTAGTCCTGAGTAAGAGGGGGAAGAAAGAAGTAGTTCTAACTTAGTTCTGAGATGATGTAATTAATATTTAAGTCTGAAATGAGCACAAAAGTTAAATGAGCTATCCCTCACTCAAGCTGCTAGCAATCTTAGTCTGAATATTTGTCCTTTTGAATGTAATTATAGGATATAATAACAATAATAATTATACCCATCATTTACTGAATACTTTGTGCCAAGCATTAAACTGGGTGCTGGCCATATGTTTTCCCATTTTAATTTGTGTCACAATTACATGAGTTATAAAGTACTTTTCCATTACACAGGTGGGGAAATTGAGACTTAGAGAGGTTAAGGCAAATTACTAAGTGACAGAGTTAGGATTTGAACTTAAGCCTGCCTGGTTCCAAAGGCTGTGCTCTTTTTGCTATATCATAGTGCCAGAGCTAAGGTCATCATAAAACCGTGCAATCCAGGGTTGAGTGTTTACTGGTCATAAGAAATAGTCATTTATTAAATTTACCTTTACCAATTTTAGAACCTAAAAAGTTGGGCTTAAGAACTTGAAGTCCAGTATGAAGTAATTTACTTCAGGCAGAAAGATGCCTGTAATTTCCACCACACAACTTCTCCAGCCCCAAAGAGAAGCCCCAAAGTTACTCTAGTAACTTTGGAAAGGAAGCATATGTCACCAGCCAAATGCCATCTCTTTCAGGGCCAGGAGAGCTCTGAGTTCTGGTTGCAAGGCAACCACCTCCATTTACTACGAGAGGAGCCTCTGAAAAAACAGCTAGTGGGAGAAGGATTTTGTTCTTGATTAGCAGTGACCTTTCACTCTAAGGGCCATGTGGCTTGAGCTGTTTTTCCAAGGGTAGAGCTGAGGCTGGAATGAATTAAGAAACTCACATTTGCTATCCACAATCTCTGTACTCATACACCCTAACACCTACTTTGATTTACAAGAACTTAAGAGCTTTAGAGCAAAATTTCTTCATAATGCAAAGAACAGACATAAAGAATTCTTGCCAATGGGTTAAGCTGATGAAGGCAAGATACTAGACAGCTCACTGGAGACCTGACAACAAGATAGGTAGCCAACGACTATATGATGCACTCTTCTTTAAATCACTGTTTCCCAACATTGTCATGCCATGCTGCTCAGAGAAAATGGCACAATGGGGTAAACTGGAGGAGATCTGGAGGAAAATCCTTACAAGTTTCCTTTATTATATATTTATGATTTTAAAATAAACTAAAAGTATTAGGGAAGATAATAAGTACTGAAATACTTAAAACTTCCAAATAAGATCTTTTCAGGCTTTTAATGTGAAATCTAAGTTTGCTCCTTTGAACATAATTTTGTCATATAAGGTTTTATGGATAAATTAAGTATATGTACTTTCTGACACAGGCTTTTTAAACCATGATCTCTTTAGAATTCTTGGTCACCATCAAAGAGAAACTTTGCACCAGCAGGTGATTAAATTTTTTTAACATTATATAATCATTCAAATATTTACAAGCACTGAAGATATTTTAGTGAATTTAAGCTCTTCCTCTTATTTTATATTAAAAAGTCTGCTGATAATATGTGTTTCAAAACCAATAAAATTTGTTCATACCAATAATTTCTGAGATAGCAGAAGCAAGAAGAACTCCAATCCTGTAGCCTGTGGAATGAAAACCAAATTCACAGAAACATAGACAAAATGAAAAGGCAGAGGGCTATGTACCAGATGAAGTAACAAGATAAAACCCCAGAAAAACAAGTAAATGAAGTGGAGATAGGCAAACTTCCAGAAAAAGAATTCAGAATAATGATAGTGAAGATGATCCAGGACCTTGGAAAAAGAATGGAGGCAAAGATCGAGAAGATGTAAGAAATGTTTAACAAAGACCTAGAAGAACTAAAGAACAAACACCTAGAAGAATTAAAGAACAAACAAAGAGATGAAAAATACAATACCTGAAATGAAAAATACACTAGAAGGAATCAATAGCAGAATAACTGAGGCAGAAGAACAGATAATTGGCCTGTAAGACAGAATGGTGGAATTCACTGCCACGGAAGAGAATAAAGGAAAAAAAAGAATGAAAAGAAATGAAGACAGCCTAAGAGACCTCTGGGGCAACATTAAACACACCAACATTCACTTTATAGGGGTCCCAGAAGGAGAAGAGAGAGAGAAAGGACCCAAGAAAATATTTGAAGAGATTATAGTCAAAAACTTCCCTAACATGGGAAAGGAAATAGCCACCCAAGTCCAGGAAGTGAAGAGAGTCTCAGGCAGGATAAACCCAAGGAGAAACAAGCTGAGACACAGTAATCAGACTGACAAAAATTAAAGACAAAAATTATTAAAAGCAACAAGGGAAAAATGACAAATAACATACAAGGGAACTCCCATAAGGTTAACAGCTGATTTCTCAGCAGAAACTCTACAAGCCAGAAGCGAGTGGCATGATATATTTAAAGTGATGAAAGGGAAGAACCTACAACCAAGATCACTCTACCCAGCAAGGATCTCATTCAGATTCAATGGAGAAACCAAAAGCTTTACAGACAAGCAAAAGCTAAGAGAATTCAGCATCACCAAACCAGGTCTACAACCAATGCTAAAGGAACTTCTCTAAGTGGGAAACACAAGAGAAGAAAAGGACCTACAAAAACAAACCCAAAACAATTAAGAAAATGGTAATAGGAACATACATATCGATAATTACCTTAAATGTGAATGGATTAAAGGCTCCAACCAAAAGGCACAGGCTCCCTAAATGGATACAAAAACAAGACTCATATATATGCTGTCTACAAGAGACCCACTTCAGACCTAGGGACACATACTGACTGAAAGTGAAGGGATGGAAAAAGACATTCCATGAAAATGGAAATCAAATGAAAGCTAGAGTAGCAATGCTCATATCAGATAAAATAGGCTTTAAAATAAAGAATGTCACAAGAGACAAGAAAGGGCACTACATAATGATCAATGGATCAATCCAAGAAGAAGATATAACAATTATAAATATATATGCACCCAACATAGAAGCACCTCAATAATAAGGAAAATGCTAACAGCTGTAAAAGAGGAAACCAACAGTAACACAATAATAGTGGGGGACTTTAACACCTCTCTTACACCAATGGACAGATCATCCAGACAGAAAATTAATAAGGAAACACAAGCTTTAAATGACACAACAGACCAGATAGATCTAAATGATGTTTATAGGACATTCCATCCGAAAATGGCAGATTACACTTTCTTCCCAAATGCACACAGAACATTCTCCAGGATAGATCAAATCTTGGGTCACAAATCAAGCCTCAGGAAATTTAAGAAAACTGAAATAATATCAAGCATGTTTTCCAACCACCACGCCATGAGGTTAGAAATCAATTACACGGGGGCTTCCCTGGTGGCACAGTGGTTAAGAATCTGCCTGCCAATGCAAGGGACACGGGTTCAAGCCCAGGCCTGGGAAGATCCCACATGCCACGGAGCAACTAAGCCCGTGCGCCACAACCACTGAGCCTGAGCTCTACAGCCTGCAAGCCACAACTACTGAGCCCACGTGCCATAACTACTGAAGCCTGTGCGCCTAGAGCCTGTGCTCCACAACAAGAGAAGCAACGACAATAAGAAGCCTGCACACAGCAACGAAGAGTAGCCCCCGCTGACCACAACTAGAGAAGGCCTGAACACAGCAATGAAGACCCAACACAACCAAAAATAAATAAATAAATTTGAAAAAAGAAAAAGAAATCCATTCCAGGGAAAAAAACGTAAAAAACACAAACACATGGAGGCTAAACAATACTTTACTAAATAACCAAGAGATCACTGAAGAAATCAAAGGGAAATCAAAAAATACGTAGAGGTAAATGACAATGAAAACATGACAACCCAAAACCTATGGGATGCAGCAAAAGCCGTTTTAAGACGGAAGTTTCTAGCAATACAGTCCTACCTCAAGAAACAAGAAAAATCTCAAATAAACAATCTAACCTTACACCTAAAGGAACTAGAGAAAGAAGAACAAACAAAACCCAAAGTTAGTAGAAGGAAAGAAATCATAAAGATCAGAGCAGAAATAAATGAAACAGAAACAAAGAAAACAATAGCAAAGGTCAATAAAACTAAAAGCTGGTTCTTTGAGGAGATAAACTAAACCAATAAACCTTTAGCCAGAGTCATCAAGAAAAAGAGGGAGAGGACTCAATAAAATTAGAACTGAAAAAGAAGTTACAACAGACAATGCAGAAATACAAAGCATCCTAAGAGACTACTATAAGCAACTCTATCCCAATAAAATGGACAACCTGGAACAAATGGACAAATTCTTAGAAATGTATAACCTTCCAAGACTGAACCCAGAAGAAACAGAAAACATGAACAGACCAATTACAAGCAATGAAACTGAAACTGTGATTAAAAATCTTCCAACAAACAAAAGTCCAGGACCAGATGGCTTCACAGGTGAACTCTATCAAACATTTAGAAAAGAGCTAACACCCATCCTTCTCAAACTCTTCCAAAAAACTGAAAAGGAAGGAACACTTCCATACTCATTCTATGAGGCCATCATCACCCTGAGACCAAAACCAGACAAAGATACTACAAAAAAGAAAATTACAGACCAATATTACTGATGAATATAGATGCAAAAATCCGCAACAAAATACTATCAAACAGAATCCAACGCACATTAAAAGGATCATACACCATGATCAAGTGGGATTTATCCCAAGGATGCAAGGATTCTTCAATATACGCAAATCAATCAATGTGATACACCATATTAAGAAACTGAAGAATTAAACAATATATGATCATCTCAATAGGTGGAGAAAAAGCCTTTGACAAAATTCAACACCGATTTATGATAAAAACCCTCCAGAAAGTGGACATAGAGGGAACCTACCTCAACATAATAAAGGCCATATATGACAAGTCCATAGCAAACATCATTCTCAGTGGTGAAAAACTGAAAACATTTCCTCTAAGATCAGGAACAAGACAAGGATGTCCACTCTCACCACTATTATTCAACATAGTTTTAGAAGTCCTAGCCACAGCAATCAGAGAATAAAAAGAAATAAAAGGAATACAAATTGGAAAAGAAGAAAGTAAAACTGCCACTGTTTGCAGATGACATGATACTATACATAAATAATCCTAAAGATGCCACCAGAAAACTACTAGAGCTAATCAATGAATTTGGTAAAGTAGCAGGATACAAAATTAATGCAAAGAAATCTCTTGCATTCCTATACACTAACAACAAAAAAATCAGAAAGAGAAATTAAGGAAACAATCCCATTCACCATTACAACAAAAAGAATAATATACCAAGGAATAACCCTACCTAAAGAGGTAGAAGACCTGTACTCAGAAAACTATAAGACACTGATGAAAGAAATCAAAGATGACACAAACAGATGGAGAGATATACCATGTTCATGGATTAGAAGAATCAGTATTGTGAAAATGACTATACGACTCAAAGCAATCTACAGATTCAATGCAATCCCTGTCAAATAACCAATGGCATTTTTTACAAAACTAGAACAAAAAACCTTAAAATTAGTATGGAGACACAAAAGACCCTGAATAGCCAAAGCAATCTTGAGGGGAAAAAAAAGGAGCTGGAGGAATAAGACTCCCTGTGACTTCAGACTATACTACAAAGCTACAGTAATCAAGACAACATGGTACTGACACAAAAACAGAAATGTAGATCAATGGAACAGAATAGAAAGCCCAGAGATAAACCCACACACCTATGGTCAACTAATCTATGACAAAGGAGGCAAGGATATAGAGTGGAGAAAAGACAGTCTCTTCAATAAGTGGTGCTGGGAAAACTGGACAACTACATATAGAAGAATGAAATTAGAACACTCCCTAACACCATACACAAAAATAAACTCAAAATGGATTAAAGACCTAAATGTAAGACCCGACACTATAAAACTCTTAGAGGAAAACACAGGAAGAACACTCTATGACAAAAATCACAGCAAGATCTTTTTTGACCCACCTCCTAGAGTAATGGAAATAAAAACAAAAATAAACAAATGGGACCAAATGAAACTTCAAAGCTTTTGCACAGCAAAAGAAACCATTAACAAGACGGAAAGACAACCCTCAGAATGGGAGAAAATATTTGCAAACGAATCAACAGACAAAGGATTAATCTCCAAAATATGTAAACAGCTCACACAGCTCAATATCACAAAAACAACCCACCCAATCAACAAATGGGCAGAAGACCTAAACAGACATTTCTCCAAAGAAGACATACAGATGGCCAAGAGGCACATGAAAATCTGCTCAACATCACTAATTATTAGAGAAATGCAAATCAAAACTACAATGAGGTATCACCTCACACCAGTTAGAATGGGCATCATCAGAAAATCTACAAACAACAAATGCTAGAGAGGGCGTGGAGAAAAGGGAATCTTCTTGCACTGTTGGTGGGAATGTAAATTGATACAGCCACTATGAGAACAGTATGGAAGTTCCTTAAAAAACTAAAAATAGAATTATCATATGACCCAGCAATCCATATACCCAGAGAAACCATAATTCAAAACGACACAAGCACCCCCAGTGTTCATTGCAGCACTATTCACAATAGCCAGGTCATGGAAGCAACCTAAGTGCCCATCAACAGACGAATGGATAAAGAAAATGTGGTATATCGTATGCTAACATATATATATGGAATGTAAAAAAAAAAAAGGTTCTGAAAACCCTAGGGGCAGGACAGGAATAAAGATACAGATGTAGAGAATGGACTTGAGGACACAGTGAGGGAGAAGGGTAAGCTGGGATGAAGTGAGAGTGGCATGGACACATATACACTACCAAATATAGCTAGTGGGAATGATAGCTAGTGGGAAGCAGCCACATAGCACAGGGAGATCAGCTCCATGCTGTGTGACCACCTAGAGGGGTAGGATAGGGAGGGTGGGAGGGATAGGCAAGAGGGAGGGGATATGGGGATATATGTATACATATAGCTGATTCACTTTGGTATGCAGCAGCAACTAACACAACAATGTAAAGCAATTATACCTCAGTAAAGATTAAAAAAAAAAAAAAAAGCTGTAGCCTTCTAATTGAAAGCGCATCTAGGGACCTGACTGCAATAATCTCCAGAGACCACAGAGGACAGCAGGCATCGACTTTCCACTTTCCCTCTGCCTCACTCCAAGTCATTGATATCTCCTGGAAAAGAGCTTAAGCACAGGTCTGGCACCTCAGTGTTTGTGGCTGCTGCCCAGAGGACTCATCTTGATCTACTGGCTCTGGTAGCCAGTAGGGCTTACATTCATGGGTCCTTGGGACTGTAACCAACAGAAACAGTTCTTACTGGCTATAACTCCAAGCCACAATGCAGAGGCAGCAAACAGAAACACCCAGCCTTTCCCTGAAAGAGGCCTGCGTGCTTATATTAAAAGCTGGGGCCTGAGGGGTAGGCCTCTAATTCAACACACATCTAGAGGCTGACTGCAATCCTCTCCAGAGACCAGGGAGGCGGAGACTCTATCATTGTGCTTTCCCTCTGTCTACTCCAGCTCAGCGGTGTCTCTGAATAAGGAGCTTGTATGTACATGTTGTGCCCCAGCTTTTATGGCTGCTGCCCAGAGGACATATTCTTTGATAGCCTGGCAATGCCTTGACAGCATGGCAAGTGGGGCTTGTGTTCACAGGCTCAACAGGATGGTAGCAGAGAAAGAAATAGTTCTTAACCACCTATTCCCCCCACCAGGGCTCAGTGCAGAGGAAGCAGACAGAAAGTACCAAAGAGAAATCACAGAGCTGAAGAATATAATAACTGAACTGGGAAATTCAATAGAGGGGCTTAACAGCAGACTAAATGAAGCACAGAAAAGGATCAGCAAACTCAACGACAGGGTAGTGGAATTCATCCATTCAGAGCAGCAAAAAGAAAAAAAGAATGAAGAAAGACTGAAGAGAGTTTAAGGGACCTATAGGAGATCATCAAGTGGACCAATATTCACATTATCAGGATCCCAGAAGGAGAAGACAGAAAGGGGCAGAAAACTTATTTGAAGAAATAATAGCTGAAAAATTCCCTAACCTGGGAAAGAAAACAGATATCCAGATCCAGGAAGCCCAGAAAGTTCCAAATACAATGAATCTAAAAAGACCCATGCCAAGACGTATCACAATTAAATTGTCAAAATTAAAGAGAAGAGATTTTTTTATTGAATGATTCTTTAAATTCTATAGTGTTTTACAATTTTCAAAAGTTTCACATACATGATTTCATATAATCCCATATTAACTTTCTTTTCCCCTAACCCCATGTTGCCCTTCCCCCCTCCCTTTTTAAGAAGAGATTCTTAAAAGCAGCAAGAGAAAAACAACTCATTATATACAAGGGCCCCCATAGGACTACTAATCAGAAGATTTTACAGCAGAAATTTTATAGGCCAGAGGAGAGTGGCATAATACATTCAAAGTGATCAAGGAAAATAAAACTGCCAACCAAAAATGCTCTACACAACAAAGTTGTACTTCAGAATTGAAGGATAGATAAGCAGTTTTCGAGACAACCAAATACTGAAGGAGTTCATCACCACTAGACAGCCTTATAAGAAATGCCACAGGGATTTCTTTAAGCTGAAATAACAGGGCTTTAATTAGTTAACAAGAAAACATATGAAAGTATACATCTCACCAGTAAAGGTAATTATATAGTTAAAATCAGAATAATGTAACAGAAGTGAGTTAATCACTTATAAATCTAATGTGAAGGTTAAAACACAAAAGTAGTAAAAAATAACTACAATAATGTGTTAATGTATACACAAGATAAAAAATATGTAAATTGTGACATTTACACAATATAGAGTATTAGATTGCATTCGAACTTAAGTTGTTATTGACTTAAAATACACTGCTATGAATATGAGTTGTTTTAAGTAAGCTTCATGGTAACTAAAAAGCAAAACCTTATTGTAGATACACAAAAGAGAAAGAGAATGAAATCTAAGCATATCATTAAAGAAACTATCAAATCACAAAGACAGCAAGAGAAGAAGGAACAAAAAAATTACAAAACTGCCAGAAAACAGTGAACAAAATGACAATTAGTCCATACCTATCAATAATTACTTTAAATGTAAATGACTAAATTCTTTCATCAAAAAACATAGAGTGGCTGGATGGATTAAATTTTTTAAAAAACATATATGTTGCTTACAAGAGAGACTCACTTCAGCTTTAAGGATACATAGAAACTAAAAATGAAAGAATGAAAAAAGATATTCCATGCAAATGGAAACCAAAAGCATAAGCTACACTTATAATAAGCAAAGTATAATTTAAGACAAGGACTGTAGTAAAAGAAATGGATAAATTGCAGAAACATACAGTCTACCTAGACTTAATCATGAAGAAAGAAAATCTCAACAGACAAATTACTAGTAAAAAGATTGAATCAGTAATCAAAAATCTCCCAACAAATAAAAATCCAGGACCAAATGGTTTCACTGGTGAATTCTACCAAACACTTAAAAAATTATTACTAATCCTTCTCAAACTCTTCCAAAAAAATAGGAGAGAGAACACTTCCAAATTCATTTTACAAGACCAGCATTACCCTGATACCAAAACTAGACAGACACTGCAAGAAAAGAAAATTATAAGCCAATATACCTGATAAACATGGATGTAAAAATCCTCAACAAATTATTAGCAAACTTAATTCAATGACACATGGAAAAAGATCATACACTAAATGATCAAGTGGGATATATTCCCAGTATGCAAGAATGGTTCAACATGTGCAAATCAATCAATTTGATACACCACATTAACAAAATGAAGGATAAAAATCATATGATCATCTCAATAGATGCAGAAAAAGCATCTGACAAATTCAACATTCATTCATGATCTCTCAATAAAGTGAGTGTAGAGGGAACATACCTCAACATAATAAAGTCCATATAGAACAAGCCCAGAGCTAGCATCATACTCCATGATGAAAGATTGAAACCTTTTCCTCTAAAATCAGGAACAAACAAGGATACCCACTCTTGCCACTTTTATTTAACACAGTACTGGGAGTCCTTGCCATAATAGTAACGTAAGAAAAAATAAAAGGCATCCAAATCAGAAAGAAAGAACTAAAATGGTCTCTATTTGCAGATGGTATGATATTAGATAGAAAACCCTAAAGACTCCACCAAAAAATAATAATAGTAACTGTTAGATAATAAATGAATTCAGTAAAGTTGCAGGATACAAAATCAATATACAAAAATAAGTTGCATTTCTATATACTAATAATGAACTCTCAGAAAGAGAAATTTTTTAAAAATCCCATTCAGAACTGCATCAAAAAGAATAAAATACCTAGGAGTAAATTTAACCAAGGAGATGAAGTATCTGTATACTTAAAACTATAAGACAATGATGAAAGGAATTGAAGAAGTCACAAATAAATGGAAAGATACTCCATGCTCACAGATAGGAAAAATTAACATTGTTAAAATGTCCATACTGCCCAAAGCAATCTACAGATTCAATGCAATCCCTATCAAAATTCCAATGGCATTATTCACAGAACTAGAACAAATAATCCCAAGATTTGTATGGAACCACAGAAGACACCATATAGCTAAAGCAATCTAGAGAAAGAAGAACAAAGCTGGAGGCATCACACGTCCTGATTTCAAACTATATTACAAAGCTATAGTAAACAAAAGAGTATGGTACTGGCATAAAAACAGACACATGATCAATGGAACAGAATCATGAACCTAGAAATAAACCCATGAATATATGGTCAAATAATTTTTGACAAGGGAGCCAAGAATTCTCAATGGAGAAAAGAGCCTCTTAAATAAATGGTGCTAGGAAAACTCAACATTCACATGCAAAAGAATGAAGCTGGACCCCTGTCTTACACCACTCACGAAAATTAATGTAAAATGTAGTAAAGACTTAAATGTAAGACCTGAAACAATAACACCTAGAAGAAAATATAGGGGGAATGCTCCTTGACATTGTTCTTGGCAATTATTTTACGGATATGACTCCTAAAGCACAAGCAACAAAAGAAAAATAAACAAATTGGACTACATCAGACTAAAATCTTCTGCATAGCAAGGAAACTATCAAAACAATGAAAAGGCAACCTACAGAATGGCAGAAAATATTTGCAATGGTAAGGGGTTAATATTCAAAAATATATACAGATTTCATAGAACTCAATAGCAGAAAATAATAATAATAATCCATTTTTAAATTGGGAATATGTCCTGAATAGACATTTTTCCAAAGAATATATTTAAATGGCTAACAGGTACATGAAAAGGTACTCAACATCACTAATCATCAGTGAAATGAAGAATCAAAACAATATCACCTCACACTTGTTAAAATGGTTATTATCAAAAAGACAAGAGATAAGTGCCAACAAAGATGAAGAGAAAAGGGAACCCTTGTGCACTGTTGATGGGAATATCAATTGGTACAACTACTATGCAAAACAGTATGGAGGTTACCCAGGAAATTAAAAATATAACTACCCTATGATCCAGCAATTTTACTTCTGGCCTGAAAGGAAGGAAATCACTGTCTCAGAGATATCTAGACTACACTGCTCATTGCAGCATTATTTCCAATAGCCAAGACATGGAAACAATCTAAGTGTACATTAACAGATGAATGGATAAAGAAAATGTGATATGCTATATATGTATGTAGGTATAGGTACAGATATATAGCTGAATATTATTCAGCCATAATAAAGAAGGAAATCCTGCCATTTGAGACAACATGGATGAATCTTGAGAGCATTATGTTAAGTGAAATAAGTCAGACAGAGAAAGACAAGTACTGTATGATCTCACTTATATGTGGAATCTAAAAAAACTAAACTCATAGAGACAGAATAGATTGGTGGTGGTGATGGAGTGGGTGGGTGGGTGGAGGATGGGAGAAGTGGGTGAAGATGGTCAAAGAGTACAAACTTCCAGATATAAAATGAATACATTCTGTGGATGTAATGTACAACATTAGTTAACTATACTGTATTGTATATTTGAAAGTTACTGAAGAGTAGGCTTTTAAAGTTCCCACCACACACAAAAAAATTGTAACTATGTAATGTGACAGATGTGTTAACTAACCTTGTTGTGGTAATCATGACAGAGAGAGAGGAATCATTATATTGTACACATTAAACTTACACAATGTTAAATGTCAATTATATCATCTTGTTAAAGCTGGAGAAATAATTTATTTTAAGCAAACAAATAAATAAATAATAATCCCATTCACAGTAATATCATGTCATAAAATGTCTATGACTAAATCTTACAAAAGATGTTCAAGACCTCTACAACTTCTTTTGGAGAAAATTTTTTTGTAACAAAATTGATTTCTTTAATAGATACAGCACTATTCAGAATTTTTTATTTTTTCTTGCATCAATTTTAGTAAGTTGCGTTTTTCAAAATATCTGTCCACTTTGTTTAAGTTGTCATATTTGATGGTATAAAGTTATTCATAGTGTTCTCTTACTACCCTATTATATAGCCTGTGGTTAGAACTCTTTTATTTCTGATATTGGTGAATTGTTTTGACTCTCCTTTTTCCTTGACCATCCTACTAGAGATCTGTCAGTTTTGTGCGTGGTTTCAAAAAAACATTTTTCATCTTTGTTGATTTTCTCTATTACCTGTCTGATATTTATTTATTTATTTCTGTTCTTTATTATTCACTTCTTTCTACTTTAGGTTGGCTTTGCTTGTCTTTTTTTAGTTTCTTAAGGTGGGACCTTGGGTCACTGATATTAAATCTTTCTTCTTTTCTAACATAAGCACTTAAAACCATAGTTTTCACTCTGATGTACCAGCTTTAGACTAGTTTTAGCTCTGTCTCACAAACTCTGTGTACTTACACCATCATGCAGTGAAAATACTCTCTAATTTGTCTTGTCATTTGTCTTTGAAATATTTAGAAGTATGCTCTGTTTTATGGCCCATAACCCGCTTTTTGGTCATTATCACTTCATCTTGGTGAATGTTACATGCACTTGAAAGGAATGTGTATTCTGCTGTGGTTGAATGTTGTGTTTTATAAATGTCAATTAAATCAGGAAGGTTGATAGTGTTGTTAAATGTAACTGTATCCTTACTGATTTTTTGTGTACTTGTTTATCAAATGCTGAGAGAGAATATTAAAATCTTCTATCATAATTGTGGAACTTCTATTTCTCCCTACAGTTTGGTCAATCTTTACTGCATGTATTTTTAGGCTCTCTTATTAAGTGCATACACACATAAAATTGAAAAGTCTTCCTGATGAAATGACCCTTTTATCATTCTGATATTCCTCCCATTTTATCTCTAGAAATACTCTTTGCCTTGAAGTATTAAAATAGCCACTCTGTATGACACTCTTAGGTCCATCCACCTCTCTACAAATGATCCAGTTTTGTTCCTTTTTTGTGGCTGAGTAACATTCCATTGTATATATGTATCACATCTTCTTTTTTTTATTATTTAAAAAAATTTAAACATTAAAAAAAAATTTTATTGGAGTACAGTTGATTTACAATGTTGTGTTAGTTTCAGGTGTACATCAAAGTGATTCAGTTATACATATACATATATTCATTCTTTTTGATATTATTTTTTCATATAGGTTATCATAGAATATTGAGTAGAGTTCCCTGTGCTATACAGTAGGTCCTTCTCGGTTGTCTAACTTACATATACTAGTGTGTGCATGTTCATCCCAAGCTCCTGATTTATCCCCACCACCACCACCATATTTCCCCTTTGGTAATCATAAGTTGTTGGGGGGGGTTTGTAATTTTATTTTATTTATTTTTTAAATACAGCAGGTTCTTATTAGTTATCTATCTCATACATATTAGTGTATATATATCAATCCCAATCTCCAGTTTCATCCCACCACCCACCCCCACACTTTCCCCCCTTGGTGTCCATACGTTTGTTCTGTATATCTGTATCTCTATTTCTGCCTTGCAAACTGGTTCATCTGTACCATTTTTCTAGATTCCACATATATGCGTTAATAAGATATTTGTTTTTCTTTCTGACGTACTTCACTCTATATGACAGTCTCTAGGTACACCCACGACTCTACAAATGACCCAATTTCATTCCTTTTTATGGCTGAGTAGCATTCCATCGTATATATGTACCACATCTTCTTTATCCATTCGTCTGTCGATGGGCATTTAGGTTGCTTCCATGTCCTGGCTATTGTAAATAGTGCTGCAATGAACATTGAGGTGCATGTGTCTTTTGGAATTATGATTCTCTCTGGGTATGTGCCCAGTAGTGGGATTGCTGGGTCATATGGTAGTTCTATTTTTAGTTTCTTAAGGAACCCTCCATACTGTTCTCCATAGTGGCTATATCAATATTAATGCATGTATGTGGAATTAGAAAAACTGTATAGATGATCTTACTGGCAAAGCAGAAATAGAGACACAGACATAGAGAACAAATGTATGGATACCAAGGGGGAAGGAGGGGTGGGAGGAATTAGGGGATTGGGATTGGCACAATACACTATTGATACTTTGTATATAATAGATAACTAATAAGAACACACTGTATAGCACAGGGAACTCTACTTCATGCACTGTGGTGACCTAAATGGGAAGGAAATCCAAAAAAGAGAGGATATATGTATATGTATAGCTGATTCATTTTGCTGTACAGTAGAAACTAACACAACATTGTAAAGCAACTATACTCCAATAAAATTAATTTAAAAAAATTTTTAAATACCACTCCAATCTTGTAATGTTTACTGTTTGTATAATGTGTCTTTTTCCATGTATTTACTTTCAACCTTTTTGTGTCCTTATATTTAAAGTGTATTTCTTAGAGGCAGCATATAGCAGAGTCTTGCTTTTTTATTCACTCTGTCAATCTCTGTCTTTTAATGGAGTATTAAGACCATTAATGTTTAATGAAATTATTGCTGTGGTTGAATTTAGATGCACCATTTTTTAATTTGTATTCTGTTTGTCTCTGTTGTTGTTATTGCTGTGGTAATTTTCTTACATCTGCTCCTTTTCTCTTGCCTTCTTTTGGATTATTTGAATATTTTTTAGTATTCCATTTTAACCTGTCGTTGGCTTTTTGGCTATATCTCTCGTTTTATTTGTCCATTTTGGAGTTATTTTGTTGTACTTTTTTTGTTCTTAGTGATTTGCCTAGTGATTACAATATACATACCTGATCTTCTCATTCTACACAGAATATGCCACCACTAACGTAAAATGTAGAAGTCTCGCAACCACATATGCCCTTCACTACCTTAACTGACTTTTACAGTAGAGTTGTCATATGTATTGTACCTTCATATGTATATATATCCCTTCAAAATGTTATATATGAGATATATATATATCCCTTCAAAATGTTATAAATTTTCTTTTCAGTGGTCATACATAAGTACAGGGAAGAAAAACATTTACCATTCCTGTTGCTGTTCTCTCATTCTTAAAGAGTCAAGCTTCCCTCTAGTATCATTTTCCTCAGTGTGAAGAATTTATCTTAACATTTCTTGAAATGTTCATCTGCTGGGGATAAATTCTCTTAAATTTTCTTCATCTGAGAATGTCTTTATTTTGCTTTCATTCCTAAAAGACATTTTCATTGGATGTTGAATTCCGGGTTAACAGTTGTTTTCTTTGAGCACATTATGCTGTTCTAATACCTTCTGGCCTCCCTTAGTTTCTGATTAGAAATCTACAGTCATTTGAATTTGTATTCTCCTGTACATAATGTGCTATTTTTCTCTAGCTTCTTTCTAGATTTTTAAATTTATCATTGGTTTTTAGAAGTTTGAGTTTGATGAGTTCTAACATACTGTTTTTTAATTTTTATCCTATTTAAGGCTCACTGAGCTTCCTGAATCTATAAATTACATTTTTCACCAAATTTGGGGAGTATTTTGGCCATTATTTCTTCAATTTCTTTTTTTTATCTCAGTCTCTTTATCCTTGCCTTCTGGGACTACAGTCACACATAATCATATTGTCCCACAGAGCCCTAAAGTTATGTTCTTTTTTTTTCCTTCAATTTTTTTCTCTGTTCTTCAGATTGGATAACTTCTATTGATCTATCCTCAAGCTCACTGACTCTTTTCGCTATCATTTCCATTTTGCTATTGAGCCCATCCAGTTTTCAGATATTGTATATTTTCAGTTCTACGTTTTCCATTATATTATTTTTTAGTTCTAAAATATCCATTCGGTTCTCTTTCTATTTCCCTGTTAAGAGCTCTTTTTCCATGCTTTTCAAGCATGTTTTTCTTACCTCATGGCACACAGTTATAAGAGCTGCTTTAAAGCCTGTCTGATGACTCCAACATCTAGTCACACTGACTTTGGCTTTTGCCGATTATCTTTTCTGTTGGGGCAAAGATGTGGATACATTTTCTTGGTTTTTTAAATATTTATGTAACTTTTGAAATGTATCTGGGCATTACGAATGTTATATTTTGTAGACACTGAGTCCTGTTATCGTTGTCTGGACAATGTTGATGTTTTTGTTTCAGTAGCAATCAATTGTTTAGGCTCACATTGCAGGTTCTATCTTCCCATCTACAGGCACTGGTGCAAATTTCAGTTTAGTCATCAAAGCCCCTGCTATGCTGGTTGAGTCTGTCACTCCCATTTGTACTTCAAGAATGACTCTGAGACGTGCAGATTCATATACAGAATTAGGGATCTGTTTTCCAGTTCTCTCCACTCTAGTATTTTCCCCTCAGTCTCCAGCCTCCAAGGGCTCCTTTTCCTAGTTTCTATAGCCAGAAGGACTGGTTTTCCATTACAATTTTATCTGCCTATACTGCCATCACTCCCTCACTGTTCCATAATGGTACCCACCCTTGGGGTAAAGCTGTAAGAAAGAAGAGGGGGAAAAGGGAATCTCACCACCATGTGGTGATTTATCCATGTGTTGCGCCTCCTCAACAATCTGTCTGCTTTGATTCAGTTTTCAGAATCCTCAAATAGCATGTTTCTGTGGGGGTTTTTTTGGCTTGTATTTTGTCCAGTGTTTATAGTTGTAATGAATGGGAGAGATGTTGTATTGAGAGATGGCCATGTCAGAACCAAATTCCTTAGTAGCTTAATAGGCTTAAAATTGGGGCCATTTCACTACCATCCCAGTTATCTGAATTGAAAAATTCCAACAGGGGCTTGGGCACATATGTGTGCCTGCATGTATGTGTGTGTGTGCATGTGTGATAAGCACTTGACCCATGTACTAGTATAAATTCTTATCTCAAAGTGTTATTGCAAGGCTTAAAGGGAATAAAGTGCTCAGTACAGTGTCTGGTAAATTGCAAACATGGGTAAATATAAGTTTTCTTTACTACTACTGAGTATAAAGTACACTGAACTGCAAAGACCAGTTTTTTCAAACAAAAATAATAACTATGATGGAAAGTCAGGATGCTTAGACATGTTCTTGGCATCTAATGATTACAGACACTGACAGTTTCTCTTTCTGTTCTTAATTATATGCTACCTCGTCATTCTCTTTTGTTTACTCTTTCTCTTTGTTGACAACAATCAGTTGTGTCATTGGGCTGGCAATGAAGTCATGCCCACTTATAGTAACAACTAAAGAAGAATATGTTTCCATAGTTCTGGCCCACCCTAAAGCCTTAAGTCAATTCTCTGCCTGCTTTGCATCATTATCACATACAATGGAGTTGCCTGAAAGGAAACCACAAGGAAAGCAATCATCTTCTAAACCCAAACTCACTTCAAAGTGAAGAAGTTCTCCATATCTAATAGGTGAGAATACCAAGGTGCACACTCTGAGTGGCACACGATATTCCATGACAATTAAGAAAAGACTACTGCAACACAGTCTCCAAAAAGGGGATTTGGAGGAAGTGGAAGAGAAATGGAATGAGGGAAAAGTAAAGAAAGACTGAGTGAGAGAAAGAGAGAAACTAAAGTTTCCCTGTTTCTTTAAAGTGTAGGAAGAATACTAGTCAAAATATAATCATTCAAATCCTTTTTAGTCTTGCAGCTGTAACAATATGACCCAATCCCACAGAAGTCAAAGCCATTTGCCATAAATAGAGGTGTCCCATCACCCCCAGGTCATGCACAGAACTGCTTTTCCTGAGGCCCCTGCTTCTGGTACTCTGCAAGCAAAAAATAAAGAGCATTTTAAAATGGAGAGTTGAAATGCAGTCTGCATAGAATTTAAACCCTCTGATTAACCCTCTAAACATAACCATATCCACCAGCTTTTCTAGTGGCCTTGGTTAGGCAAGCATGGACTCCATAACCTACCCTCCTCAGCCTATTTCATCCATTTTTTCAATAACAGCAAATCTAAAGCATTAACCAGGGGAAGATCTGTTTCCATAGCTCTACTCCATTCTAAAGCTTTAAGCCAGCTCACTGCCTGCTTTGCATCACAGTCACACATAGGGAAACTGTGGGAAAAACCATAACCTCCTAAGTCCAATCTCACTTCAAAATGAAGAAGCTCCCATATGCAACCAAGAATATCAAGGTGCAATATATGAGTGACAACAATATTCAAAGGCAATAAATAAAAGATTAGTGGAACACATTCTCCAAAACATGGGATTGGTAAGGCAAGCAGGGGCAGTGGAAGAGGAGATGGCTCCCTGTGCTCCAGGCACTGGCCTTCTGAAAGCAAAAGCAACCTTGCTCTTTCAGATGTTCTCTAATCCAGTAGGATCTCAAAAGAGGAGAAGGTTGGGCTTCCCTGGTGGCACAGTGGTTGAGAGTCCGCCTGCCGATGCAGGCAACACAGGTTCCTGCCCCGGTCCGGGAAGATCTCACATGCCGCGGAGCGGCTGGGCCCGTGAGCCATGGCCGCTAAGCCTGCGCGTCCGGAGCCTGTGCTCCGCAATGGGAGAGGCCACAACAGTGAGAGGCCCGCGTACCACAAAAAAAAAAAAGAGAGAGAGAGAAGAAGGTTGAGGAGTATAACTCCTTCTTTACACCACTGCAGCAGTAGATGACAAGATTGGCACTGGAGCACTTGTGACTATGGAGCTGACATCTTTTCATGCAGCTCAGCTTTTCAATTGGGCCAAAGGGTGGGAACGTCCAGCTTATGGGTGCATAGGAGCAGATCTCTGAAAGAACCATATTTGGAGTAACAAGATCTATTTCTGGTCTGTAATCAATCAGAAAACAAAGGAAAGCAGGCCTAAGTGATTACTGATTGCCAAGTGTCATACAGCAGGTCCACAGCAACTATAACTTCATATAGATGTAATTGTCAGTCTGATGTCTTAAGGGTCAAACAGCAACTAAAGATAGCATGGAGAAGGATGTTCAGAACACAAGTGCAAGTATTTTTTTAAAGCATTGAATTACATTATTGAAGCATTTTGTTGGCTCCTTTACTTAATTTTGTTGCAAGTCAGTAAAAGAAAAAGAGAAAATTTTTTAAAGTTTTTTTTAAAAACACCTTCTTGGAAATTTGTATTATTCCTGGATAGTGTTAAAGAAAAATCATGTTGGGAGGAAGGAAAGATATCATATTTAGTAACTACTCTGCCCAAGCACTCTGCCAAGTATATTTACAGTAACCGCTTTCAGTTTCACAAACCCTGTGAAGTTTATCTCCATTTTAGAGATGAGAAAACTGAGAATCAGAGATAGTAAGTGACTTGCCCAAAGTCACAGAGCAAATGAGCAGTAGATCTGGGGTTCTAACTGGCTCACTCTGATTGCAAATGCCCTTACAATTCTACTATGCAAAATGTAGAAGCAACTGAGTGCTGGTTCTGGTTATTCATTCACCAAGTCACTGAGTGACAATGGACAAGACCCCCTATTTCTCTGGGGCTTCTTTTCCTCATATGGAAATGGTGGCTCCCAAGCCACCCTTCAGCACTACCTCATATGCCCCCACTGCACGGGGGTTCCCAACCCTTCCACTACCAAGGACCTTTTCTTCTTTCTTGTAGTTTTCCTCTTGGAAGCCATCCTTAAAATGATGGATCTACCCAAATTTGTATCTCTCAAGGAATAATTGATTTATTTTTCCCACTGTAATTAATAATAAAAAAAATTCTATGTATCATTTAGGGTCCAGTGAGGAAAACAGAAACCACTCAAGGTATTCCAAACAGAGAAGATTTAACATGAGGAATTTACTGCACAAATGATAGGAGAGCTGAAGGAGCACCCAGGAAATGGTGAGACAACCCAGAACCCAGCAAGAGCAAGAAAGCCACAGCCATTCCTATGTCTGAAGAAACAATAAGAGGGGGTGTTGCTGTTAGAGTCCAAAGCTGAGGCCATCCAGCAGGTACCAGAACCGCAGTGGAGGCTGCCTAGTGGGATAGGACCATAAAGGGAGGGACTGTCCAGTGGACGTTAGAGCCACTGAGAAAACACAGCCAATGAAGGAGGCACAGCCCAAGGCAGAGGAGAAGGGAAAGATCCCTGGTTCCTCCCCCTCTTCCACCCTCTAGACTTTCTCTGATGTCTTCCATTAGCTGAACCTACTCATAAGTAAATTTGCAAGTAAACGTGGGAAATATAATTCCCTATGATACAGAGCAGAGCAAGGAAAGGTGGACAATGAATTTGAGTACAGAAAGGTAAGTGATCTACATTACCCCATTTGACTGGTAATCAGAGCTTCTGATCAGTATATGACAACAAAGTGCCCCAAGGGACTAGATAGAACTCTGGCCAAAAGCAAAGCAACTTAACATCTTATTTAGCCCATGACACTTGGCCTCAGATTAAGTGTACACTTTCCATTTGGCTCCTTAAAATTGTTTTTATACCTTTTGGAACAGTCAGGTGATCAGGGACACCAGTTTGGGAATCAAAATTCACATTTCACCAATTTGTTTTGAATGTGATTCTTATAAAATGGTGAGATCTAGACTCAAAGAACAGTGAGGGGGAAAACTGCTTCCTAAATCTAGCCCTGCCTGAAGGGACCCTCAGGAAATGACTTCCCCTTCTTTGTATCTCAGATTTCCTGTTTGCAAATGAGTAGTCAAAAATCACTACTAATCTCTAGAATTACAAGCTATTATAGTGTTACAAAATCACTACTAATCTCCAGAGTTACTAAATGAAATTATGTAGCAGAGTTCTAAATTTACTCACCACACCCAGAAAATGTACCATATTTCACAGAGTTTAAAATGTAAATTTTTTTGTATTTTAACATCTCTAAAATTGAGATGTGCCATACCATAACCTACCATAGTTCAATTGGTAGCTGTGATGGTCAGTTTTATGTATCAACTTGACTAGGCTACAGTCCTCAGTTATTCACTCAAACATTAATCTAGGTATTACTATAAGGTGTTTTATAGATGTGATTAACATACATAATCAGTTGAGTTTTTTTGTAAACTTTTTAAAAAAATAAGTTCATTTCTATCTTTTTTTAACTTTTTATTTTATATTGGAGTAGAGTCTATTAACAATATTGTGTTAGTTTCAGGTGCACAGCAAAATGATTCAGTTATACCTATACATGTATCTATTCTTTTTCAAATTCTTTTCCCATTTAGGTTGTTACAGAATATTGAGGAGAGTTCCCTGTGCTACACAGTAGGTCCTTGTTGGTTATCCATTTTAAATATAGCAGTGCGTACATGTCAATCCCATACTCTCTAACAATCCCTTCCCCCTACCTTTCCCCCTGGTAACCATAAATTCCTTCTCTAAGTCTCTGAGTCTCTCTCTGCTTTGAAAAAATGAAATTAGAACGTTCTTTAACACCATACACAAAACTAAGCTCAAAATGGATTAAAGACCTAAATGTGAGACCAGACACTATAAAATTCTTAGAGGAAAACATAGGCAGAACACTCTCTGGCATAAATCGCGGCAATATCTTTTTCAATCCATCTCCCAGAGTAATGGAAATTTTTTTTAAAAATGGGACATAATTAAACTCAAAAGCTTTTGCACAGCAAAGAAAACCATAAAAAAGATGAAAAGACAACCCTCAGAATGGGAGAAAATATTTGCAAATGATGTGACCAACAAGGGATTAGTCGCCAAATTTACCAACAGCACATGTAGCTTAATATCATCAAAACAAACAACCCAATCAAAAAAATGGGCAGAAGATCTAAGTAGACATTTCTCCAAAGAAGACATACAGGTGGCCAAGAGGCACGTGAAAAGATGTTCAATATCGCTAATTATTAAAGAAATGCAAATCAAAACTACAATGAGGTATCACCTCACACCTGTCAGAATGGCCATCATCAAAAAGTCTACAAACGGGCTTCCCTGGTGGCGCAGTGGTTGAGTCTGCCTGCCGATGCAGGGGACACGGGTTCGTGCCCCGGTCCGGGAAGATCCCACATGCCGTGGAGCAGCTGGGCCCGTGAGCCATGGCCGCTGAGCCTGCGCATCCGGAGCCTGTGCTCCACAACGGGAGAGGACACAACAGTGAGAGGCCCGTGTACATCAAAAAAAAAAAAAAAAGTCTACAAACAATAAATGCTGGAGAGGGTGTGGAGAGAAAGGAGCTCTCCTACACTGCTGGTGGGCATGTAAATTAGTACAGCCACTATGGAGAACAGAATGGATGTTCCTTAAAAAACTAAAAATAGAGCTACCATATGACCCTGCAATCCCACTCCCGGGCATATATCCAGAGAACAACATGGTCCAAAAGGACATATGCACCCCAATGTTCGTTGCAGCACTGTTTACAATAGCCAAGACATGGAGGCAAACTAAATGTCCATCAATAGAGAAATGGATAAAGAAGATGTGGTACCTATATATAATGGAATATTACTCAGCTCTTTTTTTTTTTTTTTTTTTTTTGCAGTACGCAGGCCCCTCACTGCTGTGGCCTCTCCCGTTGCGGAGCACAGGGTCCGGACGCGCAGGCTCAGCGGCCATGGCTCACGGTCCCAGCTGCTCTGCGGCATGTGGGATCTTCCCAGACCGGGGCACGAACCCATGTCCCCTGCATCGGCAGGCGGACTCTCAACCACTGCGCCACCAGGGAAGCCCCTCAGCTCTTAAAAAGAATGAAATAATGCCACTTGTAGCAACTTGGATGCACCTAGAGATTGTCATACTGAATGAAGTAAGTCAGACAGAGAAAGTGAAGTATCATATATCACTTATATAAGGAATCTAAAAATCATGATACTATTGAACTTATTTACAAAATCAGTTAACTTTAAGTAAAGGAGATTATCTTAGATAATCTGGGTGGGACTGATTCAATCTGTTGAAAGGCCTTAAGAACAAAGTTGGGACTTCCCTGATGAAGAAGGAATTTTGCCTGTGGACAGCAACTTCAGTTCATGCCCAAGTTTTGCATCCTGCTCTTCCTAACCTTCCCTAATACCCACAATCTCATAAGCCAATTCCTCGTAATAAATCTCTTAATATATATCTCCTACTAGTTCTGCCTCTCTAGTTGAACACTGACTGACATAGTAGCTCTATTTTTTCTTAGTAATTCATAAAATAATGGTTCTTCTATTAATCAATAGCATCTTAGCTTTGATAAAATACAGAAATTTCTACTTTCATTCCGTAACCCATATGATCATACTCATAAGCCCCTATCCTCTAGAGCAAGCCTGGGAAAAAATTAAAGGTCTTTCCAATCCAGCAAACTTGATTCAATACAACAATTACTGCTGTCCCTTTAATTAATTGCTTGATTTATTTGGGTAAAAAATCTCCTCTCCCTCCTCATTCTCCAATCCAAGATGATGGCTTGTTGGAGGGGACAGCAATGATCATATATGATTATGTGACAGAGAGGGAAAGTGGGTCCTCAGAGCCATATGGGGTCATCTGGATTCTGCAGAGTGGCTGGACTGAGCTTCTCCCTGAACTGGTGACCACAGAGGTGCAAATGAGTCTGCCTGGCCATTTGAGGTCACATGCTAGGGCTCACTGCTGGAACCCATGATTTAAGCTATTTATCCTCATCTTTAAGATCTCACCAAAAATGAATTCTGTCCTTTATCAGGACCTCTGTTAGTTCACCAGGACCCTCAGCATCTCAACCTCCCCTCCATAGGCATAAAGTAACTTAAAAGTCCTCTATGTACCATGCACAGGCCCAGGGGATCCAGAATTGCTGACTTAGGTTCCCAACACCATTTGCTCATATGCCACACTGGCCATGGTACCAAGCCCACAACTGCATTTTTCCTGCAGGGCTTCAGTCTTCACCACACTAGTCCAAAGGAGCAAAGGGTTTCTTTGGCTCCCTCATTCCAGTATGAATGACACTTTCTAAAGCCCCATCCCCTTCCCTATCCCACGTTGGGCCCTGGAAGAAGAGAAACAAGGACGCTGACATCTGACTTTTCCTTATTCCCATAATCATCCCAGACTGGAAGGGCAAGCTTTGTGTATTGCTCTCTACATCGTATCTTCCTCCCACCCGAGGGCAGCAAGACCCTTGGATCAGCCTACAGAGGCCGAACAGGAATCTTCTGAACATGTCAGGAAGAAACTGAATGATCTGAGCCCACCGGACCATATTCTTGATAGGTTTCAGATATTTAGAAAAGCCTCTTTCATTGGTTGATTGAGCCCATCATCTCAGTAAGTAGGAAACCCCCCAAATATCAAGATCTACAACAGATGGAAATACACCTGGAAAAAAATTTTAATATGTCATCTACATTACAAATACTTGTGTCACCATTAGGATCAAGAGTCTACGTGCCACATATGAACACAATACCCAGGCTTTCACAAATCTATTCAATCAGGAAGACTTGGATTGACTGAGTGAGTTTTAATGAATCAGTAACGGGTAGCACACAGAACAGCAAATCCAGGTCCTGCCACTTAAACATCTGAGCTCTGCCACCTCCTCCACAAAATCCTTT
Source organism: Neophocaena asiaeorientalis asiaeorientalis (assembly GCF_003031525.2). Classification (NCBI taxonomy): domain Eukaryota; kingdom Metazoa; phylum Chordata; class Mammalia; order Artiodactyla; family Phocoenidae; genus Neophocaena; species Neophocaena asiaeorientalis. The sequence continues at coordinate 6,973,203 of NW_020174268.1, read as the reverse complement.
ATTGAAATGTGAAAATGCTTCATAAATTTCACAGTGCTATGTGCATACACGCTATTAATCTTTTTGAAAGCATTAAAATCCTTACTTCACTAGTTTTTAAAATTATGTTACTCAGACTAACTTCTTAAGTACTGCTGGTCTATGGCCAATTTTCCCAGCTAAAAAAAAATCCATGGTCTCATTATGCTGTAACATAACGTATTAGAACAATACAATTATTATTATTAACTAACTGAAATATGGTCCTTGTTTCAGCTAGGCATCTTGACATTTCTTCTTCCTTTTTTATCATTTTCGTTTATTTCCTAATAATCTGAGAAGGATTGAACATACTTTTTAACCAAATTTTATGCAGTGCCATAGGACGAGTTATATCTAATTTGTTCCGTTTGCCATTTGAAACAAAATGTGTGTTGCTTCACTTTTCAAACACTGAAGATACTCTGTAGTTTTGCAGAATTTCAGCAAAATCTGGTAAATAAAAGAAATTACAGAAATTCAGATTGTCCTAAATATTGACTGTGGGTTACAGGACACCTAGTGATTTTTAGTAAAAAGAGAAATCGTATACTTCCTGAACTTGATGATGTTAACGAAGCCCAGAAGTGTTGGCTGATAAGAGCAAAAGCTACCTTTAGTTAAAAAGTTGTGCTTGTGTGCAACTCTTTTTTTTATATACAACAGGTTCTTATTAGTTATCTATTTTAGACATATTAGTATATATATGTCAATCCCAATCTCCCATTTCATCCCACCACCCCCACACACACTTTCCCCCCTCGGTGTCCATACGTTTGTTCTCTACATCTGTATCTCTATTTCTGCCTTGCAATCGGTTCATCTGTACCATTTTTCTAGATTCCACATATATGCGTTAATATACGATATTTGTTTTTCTCTTTCTGACTTACTTCACTCTGTAAGACAGTCTCTGGGTCCATCTACATCTCTACAAATGACCCAATTTCATTCCTTTTTATGGCTGAGTAATATTCCATTGTATATATGTACCACATCTTCTTTATCCATTCATCTGTCGATGGGCGTTTAGGCGGCTTCCATGACCTGGCTATTGTAAATAGTGCTGAAATGAACATTGGGGTGCATGTGTCTTTTTGAATTATGGTTTTCTCTGGGTATATGCCCAGTAGTGGGATTGCTGGATCATACGGTAATTCTATTTTTAGTTTTTTAGGAACCTCCATACTGTTCTCTATGGTGGCTGTATCAATTTACATTCCCACCAACAGTGCAAGGGGGGTCCCCTTTCTCCACACCCTCTCCAGCATTTGTTGTTTGTAGATTTTCTGATGACGCCCATTCTAATCTGTGTGAGTAGATACCTCATTGTAGTTTTGATTTGCATTTCTCTAATAATTAGTGATGTTCAGCAGATTTTCACGTGCCTCTTGGCCATCTGTATGTCTTCTTTGGAGAAATGTCTATTTAGGTCTTCTGCCCATTTGTTGATTGGGTTATTTGTTTCTGTGATTTTGAGCTGCATGAGCTGTTTATATATTTTGGAGATTAATCCTTTGTTGATTCGTTTGCAAATATTTTCTCCCATTCTGAGAGGTCTCTTTTCTTCTTGTTTATAGTTTCCTTTGCTGTGCAAAAGCTTTTAAGTTTCATTGGGTCTCATTTATTTATTTTTGTTTTTATTTCCATTACTCTAGGAGGTGGGTCACAAAAGATCTTGCTGTGATTTATGTCAAAGAGTGTTCTTCCTATGTTTTCTTCTAAGAGTTTTATAGTGTCGGGTCTTACATTTAGGTCTTTAATCCATTTTGAGTTTATTTTTGTGTATGCTGTTATGGAGCGTTCTAATTTCATTCTTTTACATGTAGCTGTCCAGTCTTCCCACTGGCTCCACTTATTGAAGAGACTGTCTTTTCTCCATTGTATATCCTTGCCTCCTTTGTCATAGATTAGTTGACCATAGGTGTGTGGGTTTATCTCTGGGCTTTCTATCCTGTTCCATTGATCTATATTTCTGTTTGTGTGCCAGTACCATATTGTCTTGATTACTGTAGCTTTGTAGTGTAGTCTGAAGGCAGGGAGTCTGATTCCTCCAGCTCGTTTTTTTCCCTCAAGATTGCTTTGGCTATTTGGGGTCTTCTGTGTCTCCATACAAATTTTAAGATTTTTTGTTCCAGTTCTGTAAAAAATGCCATTGATAATTTGATAGGGATTGTATTGAATCTGTAGATTGCTTTGGGTAGTATAGTCATTTTCATAATACTGATTCTTCCAATCATGAACATGGTATATCTCTCCATCTGTTTGTGTCATCTTTGATCTCTTTCATCAGTGTCTTATAGTTTTCTGAGTACAGGTCTTTTACCTCCTTAGGTAGGTTTATTCCTAGGTATTTTATTCTTTTTGTTGTGATGGTGAATGGGACTGTTTCCTTAATTTTTCTTTCTGATCTTTGTTGTTAGTGTATAGGAATGCAAGAGATTTCTGTGCATTAATTTTGTATCCTGCTACTTTACCAAATTCATTGATTAGCTCTAGTAGTTTTCTGATGGTGTCTTTAGGATTCTCCATGTATAGCATCATGTCATCTGCAAACAGTGACAGTTTTACTTCTTTTCCTACTTGGATTCCTTTTATTTCTTTTTATTCTCTGATTGTTGTGGCTAGGACTTCTAAAACTATGTTGAATAATAGTGGTGAGAGTGGACATCCTTGTCTTGTTCCTGATCTTAGAGGAAATGCTTTCAGTTTTTCACCATTGAGAATGATGTTTGCTGTGTGTTTGTCATATATGGCCTTTATTATGTGAGGTAGGTTCCCTCTATGCCTACTTTCTGGAGAGTTTTTATCATAAACGGTTGCTGAATTCTGTCAAAGGCATTTTCTGCATCTACTGAGATGATCATATGTTTTTTTTTCTTCAATTTGTTAATATGGTGTATCACATTGATTGATTTGCATATATTGAAGAATCCTAGCATCCCTGGTATAAATCCCACTTGATCATGGTGTATGATCCTTTTCATGTGCTGTTGGATTCAGTTTGCTAGTATTTTGTTGAGAATTTTTGCATCTATATTCATCTGTGATATTGGTCTGTAATTTTCTTTTTTTGTAGTATCTTTGTCTGGTTTGAGTATCAGGGTGATGGTGGCCTCATTGAATGAGTTTGGGATCACTCCAACTCTTAAGAGCAAACAAATCCTAGATTCAGTTAGGATTAAACTTAAATCCGTTTCTCTCAGTTCTCTGAACAACCATCACCAGCCATACTTAATGTGTGTTTTTTTAAAAATTTTGCTTTGTAATGTTAGCTCACACCATACCCACAAGGGCTGTGAGCTGCCTTTCTGAATCTAAGACAGGGTCCTTCGCTACCACTGCTAAGGACTGTGGTTGTGAAATGCACAGACCTGTCTAACACCTGCTTTCATCTGAGTTGGAATCCACAGCAGTTGCTGTAACTGTAACAATGGCTGGAGGCCTGCTCACCACGGCAGGTTGGTTTAATTACTTTTCTGACCAACTAAGTAGAGTAATATTTCATTTGGGTTCTCTGTAGAGTAATTTGGTAATTGGTCTGAGACTAGAGGAGGAAAAAAATCTTTTTTGGCAGGAGCTAGGACCTCCAGACAGATTTTCTAGGAGTCCTGTTTTTAAATAGAGAAGGTGCCGGCAAGGCCTTGGTGAAGCTTTTTTTGGCCATCCCAGCAGTCAGTTGCTCCAGGGGCCTGCATGGGGATGTTTGTTAATCTGTTAAATTGTCATTTTTGAGTACATTTGATTTTTGGAGATTACTAAAGGTCATAGGGAGCCAAGTCGGCTGAACTAGAACTTTGGGATTTAAAAAAAAAAAAAAAACTTCCACTGAAAATAGAATATTTTCCTGTGTGGTTCATTCACTGGCTTTAAAAACTATTCAAAGGTAGAAGTTTAAAAAAGTAGTTGAGCGCTTAGCTCAGAGTAGGTAATTGAAAAATATTTTATTGTCCTAATAACTCAAATAATGAGACATCATTTGACTAAGTACATAATCTTGCAAGGTCACTGATTTAAAGAGCAATACTAATTTGAATAGATAAATTCTGGAAATCTTAGTCTTTAAATGGTTTGATGACTTTACAGTCTGTCTCCATGCGTAAAGGAAAATAAATAAATAAAAACTATTAGAAAGTACTTTTTAGACCTTCTGGCATGGGCATTGTCTCATCCTGGTTTTGGTCTACACATATTATCCACAGTTGGTCACTGTTTGTGGATTTGAAAGTTTCTTGGGTAGCATCATTCAGAAGACATAAGCATCATTCAGAAGACCAGATCACAAAAAGGCTTAGCAACAGTATGAAGACAATCCTAAAAGATTTCACTGATTGAAAATTCCATTAGTGTCAGCAAAGTGTCATGGTTACCAAAAAAGTTAATGCAATCTCAGGCATCAGGAATCAAAATACAGTGTTCAGTCTAATGTTTGCCAGAGTACTGCTCAAATTTGTACTGATAAGGGAACCTGGACTAACATGCTTACTTCTGGAAAACCTGAAGCACAGCAGAGTAAAGTGACTGGCATGGTGAGGGGAACAGAATCCCCAAAATATGAAGAGCAACTGCCAGACTTAAGGAAACTTAACCTGGAGAGAGGTTCTGTGGGACACCTGATGATTCACCAATAATGTCTACAAAGGAAGAACAAAGACCAGATTTACCGTATCTTCCTTTTCTTCAACAGGAAGAATTAGGACCAGTAGATAGGAGTTATAAGAAAGGAGACTTGGGTTAGTATAGAGCTTTATGAAAATTTAAATGGCCCCAAAATGAAATGAGTTGCCTAGTGAGATAAAAAGGGGACACTACCAAGAGGTGCTTAGGTGGAAATTACATGAATCTTTGTCAGAAATATTATAAAAGGACTCTTGCACCACAGATGATTAGCCTGGAAGACATCTAAGGACCTTTCCCAATTCTCACAGCCCTTACTTCTAAGTATTACCTGTGATCCCTACTGCACATGCTATATATATATGTGTGTGTGTGTGTGTGTGTGTGTGTGTGTGTGTGTGTGTGTGTATACTTTACATGGGCGGTGGATTTACCTAAACTCATTAAAAATACTGCAACCTGGGCTTCCCTGGTGGCGCAGTGGTTGAGAGTCTGCCTGCCGATGCAAGGGATGCGGGTTCATGCCCCGGTCTGGGAAGATCCCACATGCCGCAGAGCGGCTAGGCCCGTGAGCCATGGTCGCTGAGCCTGCGTGTCCAGAGCCTGTGCTCCGCAACGGGAGAGGCCACAACAGTGAGAAGCCCGCGTACCACAAAAAATAATAATAATAATAAAATTAAAAAAATAAAAATACTGAGACCTTACCACTGAGAGGAAAAAATAATCTGTTACTCACTTCCTGACATAACTGCTATTAACCACTTATCATTATGAAACTTTCTTGCATTTTTTCAGTTCAATCTTACTACTAACTAGGAAGTAACTGAAATACTAGTTGAGTGCCTAATATTCAGAAGTGGTTGGCAAACACTAAGCACATATTATGTGTTTGGCATTGCATTCAATGTATGCAAAAATGAATAAGGCATAGTCTCCTCCCATAAGATGTTTATAGGCTAAAAGGTCAAATTACATCTGAAACAAAAATTTTAATATATTCAGTAGTAAGCCAGAAGCCAAAGAACCTAGAGAAGGGGCCCATATTTTAAGCGAAGACTTTCTGGAGAGAATGATGGCTTATCCAGTAAGAGTCAGCCAAGTAGAGGAAAACAGGAAGCGTATTCCAGAGAGAAGGATTGTTGTGAAATGTAGAGCAGTACAGAGTGTGAAAGGATCACTAGAGTATAAGAGGTCAAGTGTGAAGTGGGGAGAGGGCAGGAAATGAGGCTGTGGAGACGGAGAGAAGGCAATGCACAAAGGGCTCATATCCTGTTGCTTAGGAGCTTGGGGACCAGCCCCATCAGGACCATAATCAGGGAGGTAACAAGCTTAGATCTGCATTTGGGGTAGAACAGTCCAGCTATAATGCCAAAGAAAGCAAACTTAAAATTTGTAAATTAGAAAACTCATTTGAAGGATGATTTATTCACATATACTGTTGAAGGCTTAATTTTGAAATTCCACTAGATTAAATCCTAGGTTAAGCATAGTTAACATCCTAGATTAAACACACATACAAGCACAATACATGCAACACAGGGATGGTAAAAGCAACTGCTCACATCACTCATTCTATGATCCACATCTCCTTCTACTTCCCATTCAATCACCTGCTCCCAGGAATAGGAGGGTCAATCAAACACAGCTCTTTCTTTTTCATCTTTTTCAGAAATACATGTGGAAACCGCCGTTCATCATCTTTGTCCTAATAAGCAGAAAAGCATAAGTATAAACCTGTCCTTAAAGAAATAAATGTAAGAGATCTTTCTTTTTTTATTACTGATGAAAAGCCACCTCTAGTTTTTTTCATATCACCATAGACTGGTGGAAAGAAGAAACCTGAAATCCAAGTTACTCTCAGAGGTGACTGTTCTCAACACTGACCATTCTTTTGAGACCAGAGCAAGAAAATGATGGTGTTGTACACCTTAAAGATCATCTCTGGCCAGACATTTCTGGCTTTACCTGGTGACGTCCCCCATCTGAGACAAGACAAATAATACTCCTGATCTGCTCTATCTTATTTCTTCAGAATGAAAATCTCCTGTTCATTTTACACACCACAATTCTTTTGTCCTCCTGTCTCCATCCTTGAATATCCAGTACTGGTGACAGACAATCCATTTTCCAGCACCTCTTATAAAACAGGTGCAGCCTCCCATTTAATTCCATTAACATTCTTAACAGTTTGGTTTAGAGTATCTCGGTCAGACCCTCCACACTACTTCTTTCAAATGTGTGCACGTGTGAATAAAACTATTACTTTTTTCAAAAGCAAAAACTAACTTCTACTTCCTTATAATTCTGTCACAAAGCCACAAAATTAAACAGGAAAAAAAATCCAGCAGCTTGGAGGACTGGAGTTTTGCAACAATTTGCAAATGCTTCATAAGTCTCATCAAAGATGTCTCACTGTCAAAACTGGTCAAACAAGATGAAAACCATTATGGTAACATGGCCATCAGGTAAAGAAAGATGCCTCCGCCTCCTTTTTTAATCTCTAATCCCCAAACTTTATTATTTTCCACAGAAAAGTTTAATAACATGGAGCTATGGGAAGACCTAAAATTTTGTTACTACACCTACCCAACCTAAAGAAGGGAAAAATCTGGGGTTCTGAAATGGAGAAGCTGGGGAAAAGGTTAGCTTGAAACAGTGTAGGAAAAATCAGTGTACATGGTGAGTGATCCTATCTGGTCCCAGTGACTCTAGCATCCCTTGTGGCCCTTGGGCATGTACAGCTGTCATTGGTGATGCCTGGATTTCTGTGCTTTGTGCTTTTGTCTACCTTTCCTTGGTTCTGCCCTGCCTTCTCCAGTAAATTGGAAGGGTGGGTTCTGTAACTTCTACTTCCTCTAAAACAACTCCTAATAAAGTGCTCCCCACATATGAGGCACGTAAACAAGGCCAACAGCCTTGACGACAAGTGAACTAAAGCAGAACTTACCACTGAACACGTAAACTCCCTGGAGTAGAACCATTCTAAGGCTCCATCCACAGAGTTCAGGATTGATGCCTTCTGGAGACATGTTTGTTTTCACTGAGAACAAATACCATTCCCCTTTGAACAACTATTAAATGGATTTCACAGTTCACTGAAACAGTGAACAATGTATGAGTTACAGCTAACATTTTAAAGCTTTACCAAAACTTGAAACTTACATTGTAAATCATTTAGGTCTCAATTCAGAAGTCACCTCCTCAGAGAGACTTGTTCAGACCACAAAGCTAAAGCCACCTTTAGTCACTCTCTAACATATGACCCAATTTAACCTTCTGCTTAGCACTTATCTGTACCTGAAATTATCACACTTGCTTATGTGTTTACTAGTTTATTACGTATTCATTTAACAGCTTATAGTCTGTCTCCACTCACTAGAATATAGTCTGTACAACATCAGGGATGCTGTCATTCTCTGCTCCATCTCCAGCCTACAGAACAGGGTCCAGCACATAGTATGTACCAATTAAACCTTTGTTGAATCTCAGATATATGTTACATCTCCTCTGGTCTGGTATACAGACTTGTTCTGATTGGGGTTTTTTTAATTTAGAGTACAGACATAAAAATTAAATAAAGTCAAGATTGGAGACCACTGCGACCTCAGCATAGTAAAACAAATAGTTCCATTAGATGAATGCCTGGGCGAAATCGTTTTCTTAGAAAACATCCATTAATCATTTTAAAAGATGGTTTATTGGAAAATATGCAGCTAGAAAATAAATGTGAAGTAGATTCTTTGAGCAGCTGCGGGCATGGAAAACAGATTCCCCAGCTATAGGAAACAGGTACATCATGCAGCAGGACACTTAACCCTTTATCAGGACTAGTTACATAATCTGTGGTGTCCAATGAAAAATAAAAATGCAGAGTTACGTGTTCAAAATCAATTAAGAATTTAAAGATGGCAACAGCACAGCCTTAAAACAATGCAGGGCCCTTCTGAATATGGGGCCATGTGTCACCTGCCCATGACACTGGCCCTGCTCTTTCTTCATCCACAACAGTAAATTGGGCCAAGCAGGGTGGTATAGACACTAGTCAGAAAAGTAGCTCTCCGAAATTGTGTGTAGCTGGGAGACCAGAGGTTTCCTGGCTCATCACTGACGTGGGGAGGGGGGGGAGAGTTGCACTCATGCAAGCAGATATCTCCATTCCATTACCTAGCAGCATGCAATGGTCACCACAGAGTGACAATCTGAACAGGAAAGAGGAATCTCAGAGAAGAGGGTGTGTCCAGGCTGGTGAGAGACAGAGCAAGGGAAGCTGGGAGAAACCAGGAAGACCAACCAACCTCCAGTAGCAAAAATATCTGTCACAGAAAAAGGGAAAGTTGTCCCAAACTGGGAGAGTAATTACAGCCTACTTTCTAATTTTCCCTAAAGCCAATTTGCTCACTTCCAACCTCATAGGAGCCAACGTATTTATTTTCCTTGAGTTTTTATTTATGCTGTAAAATGTACCAAGCAATGGTTAAAGAGGACGTCAGACCCAGTAGTGTGATGTTGGTAGACGCTTTTTAAAAAAACAAGATTTTTATTCACCTCCCTGGCTCCAGTTCCCCCTGCTCATGCCCCACAGTTCTCCTCTGGAAAACTGGAGCGAGTCTGCAAAGGTCTCAGGATGGGGCCCTGCAGTGGCTGGGTGACAGGAGCCCTTCTCCTGGCTCTCACCTGCCAGGTGGGGCCTTAAAGACTTTGCCTCATCTTGAGTTCCACCGGGACCTGTTCTGTGCTCAGACCTTGCTCCGAGAGTGCTTAAGGGGGAGAAGTCAGCCCTTCCAGATATTTCTTCTAAGTTATTTTATCATGGACTAGTGTGTGCTCGGTGTTCACCCCAATGAAAGGATCTTTCCTACTAGGAAAAAAAAATCACTGGACAGAACTAGATAGCTGAGCTTTTCAAGGGCCTACATATACCAATTTTAAGATCCATCTCTGACCAAACAGCTTCAAACTTGTAAAACCTCTACTGGGGGCAGGGAGGGGCTCCAGGGCCCCCTTGGGAATCTTGGTTGCTCCCGTGTGAGCAGCAGGGGGGAGTCCACATTTAGATTTGTTTTGGACTTTCAGGTAGTAGAAATTAAAATCATCCCAACCTAGTGAGTCCTCTGAAATTTTAGGGTCAGGCAGGAAGTAGAATCTTTATAAGCATATGACTGAATGATAGTTCAGCAGAATAGATTTACAGCTGTTTATAATTAAGTATATTCAGAGTGTTAATTAATCACTTGTTATCAACATGGAAGAAAGTCTCTGACAGAGTACTACAGGCCTCTGTCCTTAAATCTGTTCTAATTAATAGTTTAAGCTAATGATTCATATGAACACTTAGCAAGTACATTTATCAGATCTACAGATGACCCTGGAAATGAGCAAGATAACTAATATGTTAAAATACAGAATCAGTATTCAAATGTATCACAACTAGTCAAATGTTAAGCTAAAACAAACTTAAGAGTTACTGTAAAGACCTTTTCAGGTCCCAAAAATAAATTTCAAAATTGCAGAATATTACCAGCTGTCCCATTTGAATAATCTAAAAATTCTAATTAACCGGAAGCTTCTTAAAATGCAGTAATACATCATGCCGACTCTAAAAAGTTAGGAGAGAGGGAGATTCTGAGACTGCAGTAATAAATAAATTCACAAAAGCGCACATCACAGGATAAAATAATCCTACTTTGTCTTCATTGAGCATACCCCCAAGCAGGTTGCAATACTGATTGGGTGCCATGGTATGATTTTAAAAATGGCAACAACACTTGCAGAAGGCCCACCATTACAAGGTTTATAGTGCAAAGCCAGAGCTAAGACCCAGTTAACCTAGACCACTGATTTTCCCCACTATATTATAGTTCTTCCAAGCCATCTTTGGCATTGTCTTATCTAGGAGTAGAATGTGATCAGGAACATAATTCGTATTCACAAATTTTCTTCAGCAATTTGACCCATATAGAAAAGAATGGCTTCGGAGAATCCAAATAGGATCTTTAGGATGCAATAATTTCTATAATACTCATATATTCAGTTTGAAAAGTGTTTATGGAGCTTATACCATGTGGCTTGCACCGTGTGCAGTGCTGACACTACTTAACAAGACAGTTCCTGCCCTCCTGTCACTCACAGTTCAATGGAGGAGACAATGATGTCAATATTTGAATTCTTATTATCCATCGTGATATACAGTAGTTGTAATTACAAGGTACACATGCTGTGGTCTGAATGTGTACCCCAGCAAAATTCATATGTTGAAAACCTAATACCTAAGGTGACGTGTATTACGAGGTGGGGCCTTGGGGAGGTGATTATGTTGGGGGCAGGGGTTGGGAGGGAGACCTCATGACTGGGATTAGTGTCCTTTAGAAGAGGCCCCAGAGGGCTTCCCTGGTGGCGCAGTGGTCGAGAGTACGCCTGCCGATGCAGGGGACACGGGTTCGTGCCCCGGTCCGGGAGGATCCCACAAGCCGCGGAGTGGCTGGGCCCGTGAGCCATGGCCGCT
>NW_020174268.1:6940190-6961898 GCF_003031525.2 Neophocaena asiaeorientalis asiaeorientalis | reverse complement strand
CAAAAAAAAAAAAAAAAAAAAAAAGAGGCCCCAGAGAGCTTGCTCACCCTTTCCCCTATGTGAAGATACAAAATGTTTGTGACCTGGGCCCTCACCCAGCCATGTTGGCACTATGATCTCAGATTTCCAGACTCCAGAACTAAAAGAAATAAATTTGTTTTTTATAAGCCACCCAGTCTATGGCATTTTCTTATAGCAGCCCGAACGGACTAAGAAGTAGTAAAATGACAGGAGGTATTATGTCTAAGATAGCCCAAGAGGCTTCAGAGAAGAAAGGATATCCTACTTATATTTATATCATACCCTGAGTGCTTCTTTTGTTACGTCAGCAAACGAACTAGCTTTTCACTTTTGTGGAGAGAGCATGAAAAGAAATCAAGACCTTGCTGAGGTGGACTTCCAACTTAGCCCAAGTACTAACTAAACGCAATACAAACAGGCAAGAACCATATATAAGACTGACAGAATCACTTAAAATAAATCTCACATAACAAAGAGATGAAGTAAAGGCTAAACTTCAGCATCCACCCTGCAAAGTTCTTCACACATGAAGACCTCACAAATGAACTGACAGCACCGTGTGTACCAGGGAAAGACTGAAGTGTAAGAAAAGTAGTACCTTTCTCTTTCATTTTTGTTATTTCTCCTTCAAAAACCGAGTGGTTATGCCTCCAGGCACTTGTCTCCACCAGAATAAACTCCCCTCAAACTGGCCGGCTTTGGTCCGTTATTGTTTGCTCTTTTTCAGATACTAATATCACCGACAGAGGCCACTGGCGTCCCTGGGAAAAATAAGATGGAACTAACCTCACTTGCCTGTAGGGTACCGTGTGTAGAGGTCTTACACTCAGCACTTCAGACCAGAGTTCCTGGAGCAAAATGGCTGCATCACCACCTCAGTTGGGCGGGCCGTGTGGCAGACACCACGATTCAAGACGGTGCAGACGTGCCGTGCGCAGAGACGCTGACGGCACGGGATCTGCCCCGTGAGCAGCACAGCTGCGGCAGCCCCGCGAGAACTCCGCTTCCTCTGTGCCCCACCCCCCAGCTGACGAGACTCTGTAAAGCAGCCCCGCCCATGGAGAGAACGTCTGCTCTAGTGTGAAAGCGCCCACCTCTCAATTCTTTAATCGAAGAATAAAGCTTTCCTTTGCTTCTGAACCGAGCATTGCCTCATTCTATTGGCCTGAGTGACACCAGGCAAAAGGACCCTTGTTGGGGCCAGACTCGGGAGGACTGGTAACACTAAAGCAATACTTTTTTATCTTTTTTTTTTTTTTTTGCAGTACGCGGGCCTCTCACTGTGGCCTCTCCCGTTGCGGAGAACAGGCTCCGGACGCGCAGGCTCTGCGGCCATGGCTCACGGGCCCAGCCGCTCCGCAGCATGTGGGATCTTCCCAGACCGGGGCACGAACCCGTGTCCCCTGCATCGGCAGGCGGACTCTCAACCGCTGCACCACCAGGGAAGCCCCTTTTTTATCTTTTAAACAGACTATATCTTGCTGAATTTTTCTCAGTGCTATTAAAGTGATTCCCACTATATTTCAATAGGAATATTATGTGAAGTGCACTGTTTGTTCTGGGGTTTTCTCTCCGATGTGTGGGAAACTGTGAAGTACCCATTTTTAACTGCTTGAGAGTATCAATGGGAAGGCACTGTTAACTTCCTAACTGCTGGTTAGGAAGAGGGCTTTGTGTTTTGGAGGCTCTTGTTTTCTTGTGTAGGGTCTGGGATGTGGAGGGTAGAGAGGTTGCACATGGAGAGTGACCAGATAACTCCAGAATATTCAGTGTTCCACCAGCAGGTTCAGCCCCGTTCAACCCTGTGGTGCCTCCTGCCTGGGCATGACAGGGGCGGTCACACTGAGAGTCTCTCCCCTCACTTCTTTGCCTTTTGTAGCTTAGTCATCCTTTCTTTTTTTGTGAAACATCCCTCGAACCCGCTTTGAAATTAGTTGTTCTTTCTGTTAAGTTCCCACTTCATTCAACTATTATAGCTCTTATTTCATTCATCCTTATATTACAGTTAGATGTTTCCCCATCTGTCTCCCTCACTTCTTGGAAGTAAGAACTGTTCTAATTCATCTGTGATTTTTCTCCATTGGCATGGAACACAGTCCTTTACAGTTAGTAAATCTTTCGTAGGTTGAATTCTATTAACTTCCATCTTTGCATGAAAGAGGCAATCTAATCAATTTATTTTCAGCAACATTTAAACAGACTGCCTTAACTTTCCACTAAATTCATCCCTTACACTTGCAGTGCTATGCAGTAAGTTCTTGTATATGTGCTATCAGCCTAAGAAGATTGAAGGTCACTAAGAGTATAGCCCACACATTGGTGCAGCTCACACTTCTGTCCTAGCCTGTCCTAGATAGCTTCTTTACTCATTTCTCCTCCAGTAATCTTACATATGTCCACAACTTCAACTACCACTCACAGACCAATGACTCCCAAATTTCACACCTCTGGCCCTCAAGTTTCAAAAATATACTTCTAATTATCCATCCACATATTCATCTGAATGTCTCACGGACAGCTCAAATTCAACATGACTACCATTCTCTCAAAAATAATCACACCAGTTTCTTGGAGCCAGCAGGTGATAACGACTATGTGTGATTTGAAGGACGCTGAAAGCCTCTTCACTTAGCCTAACATTTCTACTATAAGTTATTCCTTTGGATTAAGGTATGAGATTCTCAAAGACCTCTACTGAATGCAATACTGTATACAAATATAGTATAATTTATACACTATATAAATTAATGCTAGCATTTTTGTTATGACTCTCCTTATCAGTAATGCAAGACAAGAACAAATTCTCATGACTTTATTCCAGCTCCTAATGAGAGAAGATTGATGACAAGTTATAAAAGAGAAAACATCTGTTTGTTTTCTTGATAAATATTATTTAGTTTATTTTATTTCCTTGATAAATTTAAGCTAGGAAACAATCAGCATTCTCTCTAAAGGATGTTGAATACAGAGCAAATCACTAGGTGTGTCTTTCCCCAACACAAACGCAAACATATACGAGTGTGTCCATCCACACATGTACACATAGGCAAATACAGGTACCGTCTCATGTGAATGAACACTAAGACCAATCTCATTCGATGGAGTCAAAATTTTAACCAGAGAAAACAACAATAAACAGAAGGTAGAGATATTCTACAGGGAGGAAGAACAAGAAAAGGTGAGCCACTGTCAAAAATGGCAGCTTAAAGTCCCAGGAGAATGTTTGGAGGAAGAGAAGGAGGAAGCTGGTTACCACCAGCCACCCTCTCTTATGTTGCCCAACACACACACCAACTCTGTGGGGCTAGTAATTGAGCACCTTTAGTAACAGCAGGTGGTACCATCTCCTTCATCTCCCCACCCCCGACCCTCACCCCCACCTCAGGCCTGGACTCATCATTCAGCCTAATTATTGGCCTACAGGCAGAAAAGAACAACATCAGACTGTGACCCCTGTTGGTCATCCACATCCTACCCTACTCCAAGACTGGCCTGGATAAAGATAATCCATCTCAAACCATTTTTGGATATAGGTGTATACAGGAGAAAGTCATACAAAGATGTATATATATAATTTATTTTCTTATGTTATTTTATTATATTATTATTATATTGTAATTATTACAATTATTTATTTATAATATGCAATTATAATTTATTAATGTTTCCCTTTCCTCAAGGCAGCTGCAGTTCCATGTCCTTAACCGTTCCCTCTCCCTTTCCTTCCATCTTTAGGTATCCTGGACATTCCTTTTCTCCTTGCCCACTGAAACAAAATGGAAGAATATTCCCTGACCCCACCCCCTAGAAAACCCTGTTTTTGAAGATCCAGGTTTTTGAAGATCCATGTTTTACATGCTTCCACTGACTGCTTACAGTGTTTTACAGTTTGTTGACAGAATCATTAGGCTCCCTAGACTGCCTTCAGCAATGATTTGGAATTTTGGATCTTCAAAAGAAACTCCTATGAAAATATAAATTGCCGAGACTTTCAAGATGGCAGAGGAGTAAGAAGTGGAGATCACCTTCCTCCCCATAAATACATCAGAAATATATCTACATGTGGAACAACTCCTACAGAACACCTACTGAACGCTGGCAGAAGACCTAAGACCTCCCCAAAGTCAAGAAACTCCCCCACGTACCTGGGTAGGGCAAAAGGAAATACAGAGACAAAAGAATAGGGACGATCGAGCCACGGCTATCAGCGCAGACACCAGAGATGGGCATGAGACGCTAAGGCTGCTGCTACAGCCACCAAGAAGCCTGTGAGCAAACACAGGTCGCTATCCACACCTCCCCTCCCGGGAGCCTGTGCAGCCCGCCACTGACAGGGTCCCGGGATCCAACTTCCCCGGGAGAACATACAGTGCGCCTCAGGCTGTTGCAACCTCATGCCGGCCTCTGCCGCCACAAGCTCGCCCTGCATTCCGCATTCCGTACCCATCCCTCCCCCCAGCCTGAGTGAGCCAGAGCCCCTGAATCAGCCGCTGCTTTAACCCCCTCCTGTCTGGGTGGGCAACAGATGCCCTCAGGCGACCTACATGAAGAGGCGGGGCCAAACCCAAAGCTGAACCCCAGGAGCAGTGCAAACAAAGAAGAGAAAGGGAAACCTCTCCCAGCAACCTCAGGAGCAGCGGATTAAAGCTCCACAGTCAACTTGATGTACCCTGCATCTCTGGAATACCTGAATAGACAACGAATCATCCCAAAATTGAGGGGGTGGACTTTGGGAGCAATGATATATGTATTTTTTCCTTTTTCTCTTTTTGTGAGTGTGTATGTGTATGCTGCTTTGTCTGATTTTGTCTGTATAGCTTTGCTTTTACCATTTCTCCCAGGGTTCTGTCTGTCCATTTTGTTTGTTTTTTTTAGTATAGTTTTTTTTTTAGTATAGGGTTTTTTTTAGTATAGTTTTTAGCATTTGTTATCATTGGTGGATTTCTTTTTTGGTTTGGGTACTCTCTTCTTTCTTTTTTTAGTACTTTTTCATTTTTTTTTTTTTTTTTTTGTGGTACGCGGGCCTCTCACTGTTGTGGCCTCTCCCGTTGCGGAGCACAGGCTCCGGACGCGCAGGCTCAGTGGCCATGGCTCACGGACCCAGCCGCTCCGCGGCATGTGGGATCTTCCCGGACCGGGGCACGAACTCGCGTCCCCTGCATCGGCAGGCGGACTCCCAACCACTGCGCCACCAGGGAAGCCCCTCATTTTTTTTATTTTTGATAATTATTTTTAAAATTTTAATAACATTATTTTATTTTCTTTTTTTCTTTCTTTCTTTTTTTCTCCCTTTTCTTCTGAGCCTTGTGGCTGACAGGGTCTAGGTGCTCCGGCCACATGTCAGGCCTCTGCCTCTAAGGTGGGAGAGCCGAATTCAGGACATTGGTCCACCAGAGACCTCCTGGCTCCACGTAATATCAAATGTCGAGAGCTCTCCCAGAGATCTCCATCTCAACGCTAAGACCCAGGTCCACTCAACGACTAGCAAGCTACAGTGCTGGACACCCTTTGCCAAACAAGTAGCAAGACAGAAACACAAACCCACCCATTATCAGAGAGGCTGCCTAAAATCATAAGGTCACAGACACCCCAAAACACACCACCAGACGTGGTCCTGCCCACCAGAAAGACGAGATCCAGCCTCATCCACCAGAACACAGACACTAGTCACCTCCACCAGGAAGCCTACACAACCCACTGAACCAAGCTTACCCACTTGGGGCAGACACTAAAAACAATGGGAACTGTGAACATGCAGCCTGCAAAAAGGAGACCCCAAACACAGTAAGTTATGCAAAATGAAAAGACAGAGAAACACACAGCAGATGAAGGAGCAAGGTAAAAACCCACCAGACCAAACGAAGAGGAAATAGGCAGTCTACCTGAACAAGAATTCAGAGTAATGATAGTAAAGATGATCCAAAATCTTGGAAATTGAATGGAGAAAATATAAGAAACATTGAACAAGGACCTAGAAGAACTAAAGATGAAACAAACAATGATGAAGAACACAATAAATGAAATTAAAAATTCTTTAGACAGAATCAATAGCAGAATAAATGAGGCAAAAGAACGGATAAGTGACTTGGAAGATAAAACAGTGGAAATAACTACTGCAGAGCAGAACAAAGAAAAAAGAATTAAAAGAATTGAGGACAGTCTTAGAGACCTCTGGGACAACATTAAACGCAACAACATTCAAATTATAGGGGTTTCAGAAGAAGAAGAGAAAAAGAAAGGGACTGAGAAAATATTTGAAGAGATTATAGTTGAAAACTTCCCTAATATGGGAAAGGAAATAGTTAATCAAGTCCAGGAAAAGCACAGAGTCCCATACAGGATAAATCCAAGGAGAAACAAGCGAAGGCACATATTAACCAAGCTATCAAAAATTAAATACAAAGAAAAGACATTAAAAGCAGCAAGGGTACTCTACCCAGCAAGGATCTCATTCAGATTTGACGGAGACAGTAAAGGCTTTACAGACAAGCAAAAGCTAAGAGAATTCAATACCACCAAACCAATTTACAACAAATGCTAAAGGAACTTCTTGAGGTAGCAAACAAAGAGGAGGAAAAGACCTACAATAAAAAACCCCAAACAATTAAGAAAATGATAATAGGAACATACATATTGATAATTAGCTTAAATGTAAATGGATTAAATGTTCCAACCAAAAGACATAGACTGGCTGAATGGATACAAAAACAAGACCCATATATATGCTGTCTACAAGAGACCCACTTCAGACCTAGAGACACATACAGACTGAAAGTAAGGGGATGGAAAAAGATATTCCATGCAAATGGAAATCAAAAGAAAGCTGGAGTAGCAATTCTCATATCAGACAAAATAGACTTTAAAATAAAGATTATTACAAGAGACAAAGAAGGACACTACATAATGATCAAGGGATCGAGCCAAGAAGAAGTATAACAATTGTAAATATTTATGCACCCAACATAGGAGCACCTCAATACATAAGGCAAATACTAACAGCCATAAAAGGGGAGATCAACAGTAACACAGTCATAGTAGGGGACCTTAAAACCCCACTTTCACCAATGGACAGATCATCCAAAATGAAAATAAAAAAGGAAACACAAGCTTTAAATAATACATTAAACAAGATGGACTTAATTGATATTTATAGGACATTCCATCCAAAAACAACAGAATACACTCTCTTCTCAAGAGCTCATGGAATATTCTCCAGTACAGATCATATCTTGGGTCACAAATCAAGCCTTGGTAAATTTAAGAAAATTGAAATTGTATCAAATATCTTTTCCAACAACAATGTTATGAGACTAAATATCAATTACAGGAAAAAAAACTGTAAAAAATACAAACACATGGATGCTAAACAATATGCTACTAAATAACCAAGAGATCACTGAAGAAATCAAAGGAGAAATCAAAAAAATACCTAGAAACAAATAACAATGAAAACAGGACGACCCAAAACCTATGGGATACAACAAACGCAGTTCTCAGAGGGAAGTTTATAGCAATACCATCCTACCTCAAGAAACAAGAAAAATCTCAAATACACAACCTAACCTTACACCTGAAGCAATTAGAGAAAGAAGAACAAAAAACCCCAAAGTTAGCAGAAGGAAAAAAATCATAAAGATCAGATCAGAAATAAATGAAAAAGAAATGAAGGAAACAATAGCAAAGATCAATAAAACGAAAAGCTGGTTCTTTGAGAGATTAAACAAAACTGATAAACCATTAGCCAGACGCAACAAGAAGAAAAGGGAGAAGACTCAAATCAATAGAATTAGAAATGAAAAAGGAGAAGTAACAACTGACACTGCAGAAATACAAAGCATCATGAGAGATTACTACAAGCAACTATATGCCAATAAAGTTGGAGAAAATATTTTCAAGTGAAGCAACTGACAAAGGATTAATATCCAAAATTTATAAGCAGCTCAAGCAGCTCAGTATCAAAGAACAGACAACCCAATCCAAAAATGCACAGAAAACCTAAATAAACATTTCTCCAAAGAAGATATATAGATTGCCAACAAACATATGAAAGAATGCTCAACATCATTAATCATTAGAGAAATGCAAATCAAAACTACAGTGAGGTATCCCCTCACACCAGTCAGAATGGCTGTCATCAAAAAGTCTACAAACAATAAATGCTGGAGAGGGTGTGGAGAAAAGGAAACCCGCTTACACTATTGGTGGGAATGTATACAGCCACTATGGAGAACAGTATGGAGGTTCCTTAAAAACTAAAAATAGAACTACCATACAACCCAGCAATCCCACTAGTGGGCATATACCCTGAGAAAACCATAATTCAAAAAGAGTCATGTACCACAATGTTCATTGCAGCTCTATTGACAATAGCCAGGATATGGAAGCAACCTAAGTGTCCATCGACAGATGAATGGATAAAGAAGATATGGCACATATATACAATGGAATATTATTCAACCGTAAAAAGAAACAAAATTGAGTTATTTGTAGTGAGTTGGATGGACCTAGAGTCTGTCATACAGAGTGAAGTAAGTCAGAAAGAGAAAAACAAATACCATATGCTAACACATATATATGGAATCTAAAAAAAAAAAAAAAAAGGTTATGAAGAACCTAGGGGCAGGACAGGCATAAAGATGCAGACGTAGAGAATGGAGTTGAGGACACGGGGATGGGGAAGGGTAAGCTGGGGAGAAGTGAGAGTGTGGCATGGAGTTATATATACTACCAAATGTAAAACAGATAGCTAGTGGGAAGCAGCCGCATAGCACAGGGAGATCAGCTCAGTGCTTTGTGACCACCTAGAGTGGGATAGGGAGGGTAGGAGGGAGAGGAAAGAGGGAGGAGATATGGGGATATATGTATATGTATAGCTGATTCAATTTGTTATGAAGCAGAAACTAACACACCATTGTAAAGCAATTATACTTCAATAAAAATGTTTTTTAAAATTTAATAAATAATTTTATATATATATATAAATAGTTTCAGTTGTCCAATCACTTCGATAGCTCAGGCTGACTTGGAATATATCTAGAAGCTTTAGCTTGATGAAAACTGCCTGCATTCTTGCCTTTTATTTTGTTCTTTCCCTAAGCTTTCAGATTTGTGTACATACATGATCTGAGAAGACCATTTTGCATGTAGGCTGTGGTCTTACTCCCAGCCAGTGGTTTCACTGTGGATCTCCTGGGAGTTTACTCTGGAGGCTTGAAAAAGCCAGGTGTCTGACCAGGACACACTGAGTGGACAGGGTTAGTGTGCCCTTGGGCCTGCTTCCAGCTGTAGTCTCATGGAAGAACGACAGAAGGGTATTCTATGCTGTCAGTGGTGTCCTGGGCCTTTGCTGGTAAAGTCCCTCCTAGCTTGAGTGGGGAAAAAACCCTCACACAAGTGGCAGCTTTCATCTTCACGAACCTAGAAGGCCAGTTTTTCTTTCCTCATTCCCCACCCTAGTTGGGAGTGAATAAAATATGCAGAAGTAGAACTCAAAGCTGTTGGGGGAAAAGCAAATTTTTATAAATAAAACCACATTTATCCTTGATTTTCATGAAGTTACACTCTCATAAAATAAACACTTTGTACCTAAGACATACAGTTAGATTAAAAAATATGATAAAACATTTGAAATCATATATTTAAAGAAATGAAACATTTGTGACAAAGCATTAATAACTATCAAAAAAAGCTAGCACCATTCAAATTACCTCATCAAATTTTAAGTATCAAACCATTCTTAGGTAAAGTCCATAGAAAGGGCAATAAATGTTGGTTAATAACCTCTTAATGTCGATCTTTATCTCATCCTAAAATAAACAGGCGCATTTCAAGCTCTAAACATAGCTGTCGGTGTTCCTTCTGGGAAATGTTTGATTTATAGAATAGGTAGATCTAAATTGTGTGTTTGATAGCTGAGGTTAGGATTAGTAAATAATACATTCTCCACGTGTTTATTTAGCAGCTTTTGTAAATTTTTCATGGAGAAATTTGTATCATTGTGCACACAAATTTAAATAGTTATTGCCTCGTCTTAATTATGGCTAAGAATGAGAAGGGCAAAGCTTTTCCCAGAATGAGATTTTTTTTTTTTAATGCAGGATTGTTCAGCCTGTCCTTATTTTGTAATACCTTTAGCAGCTGGAGATTTTTTTTTTTCAGTTTTAAACCATTAGGTGGAAAACACTAATTGCTAACGTATTTTTAATCTGCAACTACCTATGCTTACAGTCCTCTTTTGCAACTAAGCCTCATGACCAAGCTTCACACCTCAGTGCCTCCCACCCCCTGCCAATAAATAAAGGAAATTTTTAAAAATTTAATAAGGAACAAATTTCAAGAAAGAGCTGTTACGAAGCTTTCATTGTTCATTTCAAACCCTGGTTACAACTGAAAGGTTAACCTAAACTCTCAAGCCACGAGCTGATGGGAAAATAAACGTGATGAAAGGCATGTGTTTTATGTAATGTCATTTTGAATGTTTAAAGCCTGAGAGTGCTAAATGGGGAATTCAGTACTCATCTGCCCATCAGGACTGGCGGTCCAGTCTGGAGGCATCAATCAGGGAAGGCTGTGGAAATGAACTTTATTACCTTGCTCAAAAAGAAATCCCTTTGAAGGCAATGAAGACATGCCAGGCAGAGAATCTTTACAGAAGTGTGGGCTGCAGAAGCATCTGGGAACCAAACAAACGACTGGACCACTCTCCAGATGTGCAAAATAATCATTTTCTTTAGAAAAAGGAATTTCTAATCTCATTACTTCTCTTCCGTCACTATGCCCCCTCCCGAGATAAAATGCCCACCAAGCTTCCTCTGCTAAAACTTGAGGACAAAAGTGGGAGTCATCCGGACTGATAAACTATCAGGCTTAAATACAGTTTTTGGAGAAAATCTTCTTACTCCTTTGCTCTTGGGGGACTCTTATCTAGACTTTTCAGGAATTCATTTTGATTAAAGTGTGATTGAAGCAAGATAAATCTATGGGAGGCTGCATAGTTTTCTATCACCACAAAGATAATAGTGAAAAAATATCTGAGCATGTTGTAAATCCATTATAATAAATTAATGGTTCCACTGACATACTCAAAATAAATATGTGCTTGTCATAAATGCAGTTAAATAATTCAGTGGAAAAATTAAATGTTGAAACAATTACCCACATGGTTTAAAGCATTATGAAAATATTATGGAAAAGAAAAATGGGGACTCTTATTAATAGAACATGGGGATTTTCATGTCTTTGGCTTTTTTTTCTGTTGTGGCCTCTCCCGTTGCGGAGCACAGGCTCCAGACGCACAGGTTCAGAGGCCATGGCTCACGGGCCTAGCCGCTCCACGGCATGTGGGATCTTCAGGACCAGGGCACGAACCCGTGTCCCCTGCATCAGCAGGCGGACTCTCAACCACTGTGCCACCAGGGAAGCCCTCTCATTCTCTCTTAAATAAAGGAAAGGGAAAATAATATTTATGAAGTGCTTTATATGTGCCACTAAGTATACTCATATTCATCACCTTGTTTGATTATCATAACAACCTTGCAAGTTCATCTGACAAGACAAGGCAAAGGTAACTGAAGCTGAAGACTTCAGGTAACTTGCCCCAAATCATACAGCCAATCAGTGGATGAGTTAGCATTCCAGTTAGGGTCTGTGCAACTCCAAAACACCATGCTCTTTCATCTCTATCACTCAGCCTCTCACCCCAGCCCTCCATTCCACACTGCCTCTCTGTAGAAGCCAAAGACTACAACTTTCACCACTACCATGCTGCTCTGTCCCCTGCCCATCCTATAGCAGTCAAGACATGTAGATTCCTCTTCCTGGCCCAATGTCTGTATCCTTGACTCTTATTTAATGTGTAATCTGTAAGCATAAAGGAACAGTAATGTGAAAAAATGATAATTAAAAGAAAACAAGAGGCAAATAATGCAATTGTGGCTCTTGCAGAGCCTACAGAAATCTGCCTTTTAATATAAGTCCCTAGTGGTGAGAAGGTACTGGGAGGGCAGCCAACAGTAAGTGGGAGTGGGTGTGGGAAAATGCAAAAGAAAGAAGGAAAGCTGCTAAAAATGACTCGCCATATGTTGCAAATTATAAATTCTCTGGCTGCAAAAATAATTTCTGCAAGTCCAGGGCCCCTTATGGGAGCACACCTCAGACGCACTGCAAGAA
Organism: Neophocaena asiaeorientalis asiaeorientalis; assembly: GCF_003031525.2. NCBI lineage: Eukaryota > Metazoa > Chordata > Mammalia > Artiodactyla > Phocoenidae > Neophocaena > Neophocaena asiaeorientalis. Next base: position 6,949,709 of record NW_020174268.1, on the reverse strand, counting down.
CCAGTGGGTAGAACTCAGTGGATGCCCAGACAGGGCCACCAAACCATACTAAGATGTGAACCTTCTCAGTGATCCATGTGGCTGTGAACAGTGGATCTGGAGACTGACAGCCTGGTGCTAACAGAGATAAAGATATTGTTTCAGGGCCATCGCCCAATCCCAACTCAGCTTCAGCATGTAAAAAAGCTGACACCCTAACATAATCCAAACTTTGGAGGTTTCTGAAAATGCACAAAAAGATTTCATTAACCTAAATTTATGGTCATCAAGGAACAAAGATTTGTAGAGTAAGGGGAATTCCTGTGTTCTGAATAATAAAGACCACCTTTTGCAAAAGGATGTACCATCAGCAGCCCTACCCCGAGAATGCTTTCTGCAAAGTAGAAGCCAAGAATGACTTTTGTGGCTTGAAAGTCCCTTATCCACAAACTACTTCTATTCTCCTGAACAGCCTGAAATTCCCATATCACGTTCCCCTTTGGAATAAAACTCAAAAATCCCTTTGAAGATGTAGACATTACCTTGGAAAATTAAATCAAAGAACTAACGCCATCTGTAAACACCACAGGTCAAAAACTTTTATTAGAATGGCTCACATACTAAGCAGGGAAGAGACACAATGATTCCCAGGAATCAGAGTAAAAGACACCACCACTACCCCAAGAGCAAATCAGATCTAGTGCAGTCCTATTGTCATGTGTGTGTGTGTGTGTGTGTGTGTGTGTTTGTTGTCTTGGTAACAGCTTTATTGAGATATAATTCACATACCATACAATTCAACCATTTAAAGTGCGCAATTCAATGATTTTTAAGAATATTCACAGGGTTTTGTAACCCTCACCACAATCAATGTTACAATATTTTCATCACCCTTTAACTATCACCTTCTTATTCTTCCATCCCCTCCCCAGGCATAAGCAACCAGTAATTTACTTTCTGTCTTTATATATTTGTAAATTCTGGGTATTTCATACAAATGGAACCATACAATATGTAGTCTTTTGTGTCTGGCTTCTTTCACTTAGCACAATGTTTTCAAGGTTCATCCATGTTGTAGCATGTGTCAGTACTTTGTCTTTTTTTCCTTTTTTATTGAAGTATAATTGACTTACTTACAATATTATATTAGTTTCAGGTGTACAACCTAGTGATTCGATATTTTTACACATTACAAAATGATCACCAGGATAAATCAAGCTACCATCCATCACCATGCAAAGTTATTACAATAGTATTGACTATATTTCCTATACAGTACATGACATCCCTGTAACTTTATTTTATAACTGGAAATTTGTCTTAATCTTTCTTACCTATTTCACTGATCCCCCCTCCCTCTGGCAACCACCAGTTTGTTCTCTGTGTCAATGAGTCTGTTGCTGTTTTGTTATCTTTGTTCATTTGTTCTGTTTTTTAGATTCCATACAGTAGAAATCATAGGGTATTTGTCTTTCTCTGTCTTTTCACCTTAGCATAATACGCTCTAGGTCCATACATGTCACTAATGTCAAGTTTTCATTCTTTTTTATGGCTAAGTAATATTTCAGTGTGTGTTTGTGGTGGGGGGGCAGTATCTTTGTCTGCTTTTGGGATCAGGGAAATTCTGGGCTCACAGAATGAGTTCAGAAGTGTTCCTTCTTCAATTTTTTGGGAGAGTTTGAAAAGAATAAGTGTTAAGTCTTTCAACGTCTGGTAGAATTCACCTGTGAAGTCACCTGGTCCTGGCTTTTGTTTCCTGGGAATTTTTTTATTAGTGATTCAATTTCATTACTAGTAATCAGTCTGTTCATATTTTCTATTTCTTCCTGATCTAGTCATGGGAGACTGTACATTTCTAGGAATTTATCCATTTCTTCTAGGTTGTCCATTTTATTGGTGCATAATTGTTCATAGTAATCTCTTATGATCCTTTGTATTTCTGTGGTGTTAGTATTAACTTCTCCTCTTTCACTTTTTATTTTATTTATTTCAGCCCTCTCTCTTTTTTTCTTGATGAGTCTGGATAAAGGCTTATCAATTTTGTTTTTCATCTCAAAGAACCAGCTCTTAGTTTCATTGATCTTTTCTAGTTTTAGTCTCTATTTCATTTATTTATATTCTGGTCTTTATGATTTCTCTCCTTCCACTAACTTTGGGGTTTTTTTGTTCCTTTTCTAGTTCCTTGAGGTGAAAGGCTGGATTGTTGATTTGAGATTTTTATTGTTTCCTGAGGTAGGTTTGTATCACTATAAACTTCCCTCTTAGAACTGCTTTGCTGCAGTTAGATTTTGGATTGTTGTGTTATTGTTTTCATTTATCTCCAGGTATTTTTTTATTCCTTCTTTGATTTCTTCAGTGACTTTTGGTTGTTTAGTAGCATATTGTTTAGCCCCCACATGGTGGTGTTTTTTGCAGTATCTTTCTTGTAGTTGATTTCTAGTCTCATACTATTGTGGTTGAGGAGATATTTGACATGATTTCAATCTTAAGTTTATTGAAACTTGTTTTGTGGCCTAGCATGTGATCTATCCTGGAGAATGGTCCATGTGCACGTGAAAAGAAAGTGTATTCTGCTGCTTTTGGATGCTTATATACATCTGTGAAGTTAATGGGGTCTAATGTGTCATACAAGGCCAGTGTTTCCTTACTGATTTTCTGTCTGTCCTGTTCATTGATGTAAGTGCTATGTTAATGTCTCCTACTTTTATTGTGTTACTATAAATTTCTCCCTTAATATTTGTTAATATTTACTTTATGTACATAGGTGCTTCTTTGTTGGGTGAATATATATTTACAATTTTTATATATTATTGTTGGATTGATCACTTTATCATTATGTAATATCCTTCTTTGTCTCTTGTTACAGTCTTTGTTTTCAGGTCTATTTTGTCTAATATAAGTATTGCTATCCTAGATTTCTTTTTGTTTCCATTTTCATATCTTTTTTCATCCCCTCACTTTCAGTCTGTGTTTATCTTTAGATCTGAAGTGAGTCTCTTGTAGGTAGCATATACATGGGTCTTGTTTTTTATTCATTCAGCCACTCTATGTCTTTTGATGTGAACATTTAGTCCATTTACATTTAAAGTAATTATCTATAGGTATGTACTTATTGCCATTTTGTTGTTTTTGTAGTTCTTTTTTGTTTCTTTCTTCTTTTTTTGCTCTCTTCTTTTGATGACTATCTTTAATGTAGCTTGGATTCCTTTCTCTTTTTTCTGTATGTATATATTTTAGATTTTTGGTTTGTGGTTATGAGGTTCATATATACCAACACACATACATATATAATTATTTTAAATTGATAATCTCTTAAGTCTGAATGCATTTTAATAATCCTGCATTTTTACTCCCTCCCTCCATGTTTACTATGTTTAACATCATATTTTACATATTCTTGTTCTGTGTATCCCTTAACTACTTATTATAGATAGTGATGATTTTACTACTTCTGCCTTTTAACCCTTCTACTAGCTTTATAAGTGAGTGATCTACTACCTTTACTGTATGTTTGCCTTTACCAATGAGATTTTTCCTTTTGTGCTTTTCATATTTCTAGTTATGGTCTCTTTTACTTTAAGAAGTCCCTTTAACATTTCTTATAAAGCATGTTTAGTGTGCTGAACTCTTTTAGCTTTTGCTTGTCTGTAAAACTCTTTATCTCTCCTTCAAATATGAATGATAGCCTTGCCTGGTAGAGTATTCTTAGTTGTAGATTTTTCCTTTTCATCACTTTAAACTTTCTGGCCTGTAAGGTTTCTGGTGAAAAGTCACCTGATAGTCTTGTGGGAGCTCCCTGTATGTAATTAGTTGCTTTTCTCTTGCTGCTTTTAAGGTTCTCTCTTTATCTTTAGTTTTTGTCATTTTAATGATAATGTGTCTTGGTGTGATCCTCTTCAGGTTCATCTTGTTTGGGACTCTCTGTGCTTCCTGGACCTGGATGTCTGTTTTCTTTCCCAGGTTAGGGAAGTTTTCAGCTACTATTTCTTCAAATAAGTTTCCTGCCCCTTTCCCTTTCTCTTCTCCTTCTGGAACCCCTATAATGCAAACGTTAGTATACCTGATGTTATGAGGTCTCTTAAACTACCCTCATTTTTTTAAATTATTTTTCTTTTTTCTGTTCAGCTTCAGTGATTTCCAATACTCTGTCTTCTGGTTTGCTGATCCATTCCTCTGTATCATCTCATCTAATCATCTAATCTACTGCTGATTCTTTCTAGTATCTTATTTATTTCAGTTATTGTATTCTTGAGCTTTGTTTGGCCCTTCCTCATATTTTCTAACTCTTTATAAAACTTCTTACTGTGTTCATCCATTCTTTTCCCAAGTACATTGAGCATCTTTATAACCACTACCTTGAATTCTTTATTGGATAGATTGCTTATTTCCACTTCACTTGGTTCTTCTTCTGGGACTTTATCCTGTTCCTTCATTTGGAACATTATCTTTTCTCCTAATTTTGCCCAATTCTGTTTATTTCTATGTATTAGGTAGGTACGTATTAGATAGGTCAGTTACATTTCTCATCTTGGAGAAGTGGCCTTATGTAGAAGATGTCCTCTGGGACCTAGCAGCACACTCTCCCCTGGTCAACAGACCTATATTCTCTAGGAGTGCGCTGCATGGGTCCCTCTGTTGTGGTGGGGCTGACTATTGTGGGCATGTTGGTAGGTGGGGCTGACCCTCGGTCAATTAGCTGCCAGGCCCTGCTACATGTGGTGGCTGCCAGCCTGTTGGCAAGTGAGACTGGGTCCCGGTGTGGCTGGCTGCATGGCAGGACATGGTTCTGAAGTGGCTGTAAACCATATTTCTCTACATGCAAACATGCTATAAACTATGTGGTATGGTGAAAAGCACATTGGGATGCGAGGTGGGGGACCTGGGTCCTGGTGGTGACCTGCCAATACTGGCAGAGTTCTGAGGCCCTCAGGGTCTGTGCCTTATGTCTGTGCAGTGAGGGAGCTGAGTGGGTATCTCTCTGAGGACCACTCCAGACTCCTGGTTCTATATTTGGAAGGATTTACCAAAGGGCATTTTGTCATCTTTCTCCTTCCTCTCTTCAGAAATCTTTTTCACCTAAAGTATGTGTCTAAAATGAGGAGCAGAGACAAGAGGTGATGACACATCTTGCATTGGGAAATACTGAGAAAACAGAGCAGAGCAGACATTGGGGGCACCATGAAATGTGGAGCCACTTTCTGACTTAAAATTCTTCCCTTTACATACAGATCTAACTGACCACAATAAAAGGTATTATCTCTTTGAACCTACAATTATCTCCTTTCCTCCCCCTCTTTGCAATTATCAGCCCAAGTACAAGTTGATTGCGGTTGTGCTGCTGCATAGGAATGTGGTTGATTAGCCTGTCAATGAATGAGCTTGGGTAGCTTTTCCCACACCAGGCAAAATGTTGAAAATGCTGAACAACCAGAACAGGGTCCAATCAATCAGAACAGGCACACAATTAACAGCACAGACACAGGCTGGCCTGCCAGACAGGTGTGTCCCAGCTGAGTGTCAGCTGTGCCCTGCTTCCACTCTTACTCCTGTTCTGGCTCTTCTCAGAGGAAGGAGGACACAGAGACGTGGTTGGGTGGTACTGGGCCTGCAATTCTGGCCCTGGGTACCCCAGCACTTTCTAGTGACAGGATCCACTAGCAAAGTGCTATAATCTGCAGGATAGGCAGCTTGAATAAGAAGACTGAAAACTGTTTTTTAAATATGGCCTGCATCTATCTATCTATTTCTCTCTCCATCCATCTATTCTCTCTCTCTCTTTTTCTTCATTTTAATAATAAGTGCCCACAAAACAAACAAAAGCTAGAATCTTAACCATAGCCTCTCTCTAACTATACAGGTTCCCCATTCCATCCCATTGACTTCACCCACCAGAAATAGCTATCATTCCAAGTCCCATATTCACCACCCCCTTGCTTTTGTTTTATATAGTTTTATTGCTTTATACTCTTCACAAAAAGTATATTTTTATTTTGGTTATTTTGGATCCTATTATAAATACATCATGCTTGTTCTCTTTGGAACTTTTTTTTTTAGCTAAACATTACAATGCTAAGATTCACCATATTGTTGCACTGAAGGCTATTTTTAAAGTGACCTCCATTTAATGATAATTTTAAAAATTCATGCTCCGGGCTTCCCTGGTGGCGCAGTGGTTGGGAGTCCGCCTGCCGGTGCAGGGGACGGGGGTTCGTGCCCCGGTCCGGGAGGATCCCACGTGCCGCGGAGCGGCTGGGCCCGTGGGCCATGGCTGCTGAGCCTGCGCTTCCGGAGCCTGTTGCTCCGCAACGGGAGAGACCACAACAGTGAGAGGCCCGCCTACCACAAAAAAAAAGAAAAAAAAAGAAAAAAAAAATTCATGCTCATTGTAGAAACTTTAGGAAACGCAAAAAATTCAAGGAAGAAAGTAAAACATATCACAACCCTGTATTTGTTTTGGTTTTTGCCTTTCTGAAGCACACATTATTTTTTCTCACAAAATTGGGATCATGTTGCATAAAACAGTAAGTAAAGAAGTAAATAGGTAATTACAAATTTTGATAAGTATAATGAAGGAAACAAAAAATACTTATTTTCTGTGTAATAATAATGGGATGGAAACCACTGAATTGTATACTTATATGGGTGACTTTTATGGTATGTGAATTATATCTCAATAAAGTCATTTTTTAAAAAGAATAATAGGGCTTCCCTGGTGGTGCAGTGGTTGAGAGTCTGCCTGCCGAGGCAGGGGACACGGGTTCATGCCCCAGTCCGGGAAGATCCCACATGCCGCAGAGCGGCTGGGCCCGTGAGCCATGGCCGCTGAGCCTGCGCGTCCGGAGCCTGTGCTCCGCAATGGGAGAGGCCACAGCAGTGAGAGGCCCACGTACCACCAAAAAAAAAAAAAGAAGAAGAATAGAATGGAAGGACAGAAGACCAAATTAAGGTAGATAAGGAAGAGTTCTAGTATACACGACACAGAAAGAGAGGTTGGAAGAGAATTTGACAAAAGTCAATTAATATTTGAAATATATTTGATTTGTTGGTATGCATGCTCTTTAGAGACCCTAACAACCTGCATTAACAATGTTATGTTACATCACTTATTATTGGCATTATTTTAAAAACTGTCTTCTTTAAATATTTTAAGAATTGCCACACCAATACTCTAGAACACTACCTATCAACATTTCATAAATAAGTCATATTTATAACCTGAGCACACAAAAGAATAAACTATGTGGATTTTTCTCAGATTTTATCCTGAAAAACCTATTTTAATAAATCACTTGTGAATTAGATAAAGGTTGGTAATTCCCTGGCAGTCCAGTGATTAGGACTCTGTGCTTCCACTTCATGGGGCATAGGTTCAATTCCTGGTGGGGGAACTAAGATCTCACATGCCACACAGCATGGCCTAAATAAATAAAAATAAGTTTAAAAAAAATTTTTTAAAGGAGAATTAGATAAAGTTTGAGAAATTTCTTTTACATTCTGATCAACTGAGAGATTAACAGGCATCTTATAATGACAGTAAAATCACTTTTGCTACTATAATTAAGTATAATCAGAAACCCTAAAGGATTTATGTGAAGTACTTACCCCAGGGTCTCTATGAACCGAGTAATTTCATCATTTTACAGGTAAGCACTCTAAGCCCTGGGAGGTAGACAGTTTGCCAAAGTGAATTACTTGCGGCTAGAATGTCAGTTCATTACTGCTGGTTCACTGGTGTCCACACAATACAAACTGGAGATTTAGTAAATATCAAGTTCAATGAATCAAAACAGACAGCCCAGTTGGATAATTCAAGTTGATTGCCATCTGTAATCTGACCAAATGTACACAGTTTGGCAAAGTACAGTTGGTGGAGACCAGTACAGCCATATTAGTCAAGACTCCTTCCATCGCGGGTATAAAACTCCCATTAAACCAGCACTTTTCAAAGGAGAATATATTGGAATCCCATAGTTAGAAAGTCCAGGGGCAATACTGAGGTACAAATAATATCACTGGGAATCTGTCTCTATTCCTCCATCCCTTAGCCCTGCTTCCTCTGTGTTGACTCCTTTCTCAGTCTGTCTCTCCCCCAGGAGTAGCAAGAGGGCCACTAGTAGCTTTAGACTTATACTGTCCTTACAGCTAATGAGCCCACAAAAAAGACTGTACCTCTTCCCAGACAGCTCCAGCAAGAGCTCCAAGGCAGGCTCAGACAGGTGGGCTGCGTCAAATGTCCACACCTGAGCCATTGCTACAGTCAGGTGAATCGAGTTCTTTAATGGGCTAGGTCTGGTCATGTGCCCACCTCTGGGTCGAGAGGTTGGAGTCAGCCCCATCAGAACCTCAAGGCCTGAGAATTGCAAAGGAATGGTACTCACAGAGATATCAGGAAGATAAAAAGCTGGCCGACCACAAGGACTGCATACCATGGTTTACTACTTTGGCAATAAAGACTGCAGCCTTAGGCTTGGGAAATGTATCAAGAGCCATGCTTCAACTATATGGACAGTGCCATTAACCTGAGATTATAAAATGATTAGTCTCGAATCATAACCAGAGGGAAAGTTTAGGGAAGGCCAGCAGGGGCCACCTTGGCTCTGAATTTAGATGAGAAGAGTCTGGGATGGGATGCATCTGAGTGCTGGCGTCTTGACTCTTCGTTTAGCATATGTGTCAGCATATGCATGTGCTGGCATTCAGTGCTGGTGTATCAGCACAACTCCACTACAGCTTCCTGACTCGGGATGCAAAGCTGTGAAATTCAATGAAACAGCCTAACATCTTGGAAGCATTCATATTCTTTTGATGTACATGTGAAAATATTAAGATGAAACATCTCTGGATATCTTTTTGGTAATTTTATGTCATACAAAGGATGGAGATTTATGCAGGCTATAAGTACTAGAGTTGATAGTCTTAACGTTTTACATAGACCTCTCTGGATGTTATGTTATTTGTTTTCTTACTCTATCACCAGCCATCCAAGGCAAAAAAAAAAAAAAAAAAAAATCATGTCAACACGTATGCTTCTTTGAAAATACAATTCAGAACATAACTGTGTTTAGAACTGTAGTATATAACTCAGTATTTAAACAAAGTATCTTTGGAAACAAATATTCTAGAAAATCAGAATATCTCCAACCAAGTTCTCTACCAACGAGCCGCAGCACATGCAGTATCTGCACAGTGCCTCCATAGCTCGGATTTTAATGCTCACACAAGGGAAAACGTTCTACTATTAATGAACGAACAGTGTAACACCATGACCAGTTTGAATAGCTAACCCCTAACTCCCCTAAGTGGAAAAAAAAGCTGTGATGAGAGAAAGAGGTTCTACTTTGAGCCTAAGCTGTTTCTATGGCTAGAACTCAGACTGTAGGGGTCTTGCCTGAAGAATAAGTGGAGCAGCTCAGCTAGAAGGCAGTGATTTAAGGAACTGATATGAGAAATCAGTTGAAAATAACTCACCCTGAGGTGGAAAACATTTGCCTGAGCTTGGCCTTACATCAGTGACCCCACCCCACCCCCCCACCCCCCACC
>NW_020174268.1:6833406-6940105 GCF_003031525.2 Neophocaena asiaeorientalis asiaeorientalis | reverse complement strand
AATAAAATCTCTGTAAAAGGGTTTCTGTTAAAAATGACGGGCTGGACTCACACTGTTCCATCCCCCAACCCTACCAAAATAACTATAAAGAGGCATAAGCCCATAAGGATAAGTATGAAGAAGGGAGAGGTAATAACAGCAAAAAAAAAATAAAAATTAGAATCCAGAAAGCTGATGAAAAAATGGTAACTGACATCACAGAACAAAGAAAGCTGAATCCTAAACTGGCATTTGGGGAAAGCTCTAAAGCAACCCAGTTTATACCTCTGAATCTCCAGAAGGCTTGAGCATCTCTGGAAATAGGAAGAAGGACAGGTTAAAAGTAGGTTTCTTTAGAATTGATGACAAAGATTTATTCTCTAGAAAGAGTAAAATAGGTCTCTGGATTTTGAGACAACAGGCACCACTGAGGGTGGGTGTGTCATACTGAAAACAGGAGGATGAAGTAAAAGCAGGAAGATGTTGAGACTCCCAGGCTCTTCTCTCATTCAACTCCCTTAACACTACTGGTGAGGCTTATACCCTCTGGCAGGAGCTTGGAAGAGCCTTCTCCAACCAGCCCAAGAGAAAAAAACCTAAAGTTATTAACATTAGAAATTCACCCTACAAACAGCCCAGCCAGATCACCCTCAGGTGTAGCGTGCGCGCACACACACACACACAGGTTTCCAATCTGCTTCTGATGCCCCATTTTTACCTATGAGCAGGCAACTAAAGATATGAAATATTAGAGGGGAGCTTCCATTATGAAAGACAAATACAAAATAAACAGAAAAAGAGCACTCTGGGGAAACAGACTCTAGAAGCAAAAGAAAGCGTCAAAAAATAATCTGTCACTAATAACCTCAGAGAGATAAGAGACTATTGCACTTATTTTTGAAAAACTGATTTTTAATTGTATTCAGAGAACAAAAGAAAGTCTTAGAAATTAAAAAATGTGATAGAGGGCTTCCCTGGTGGCGCAGTGGTTAAGAATCTACCTGCCAATGCAGGGGACACGGGTTCGATCCCTAATCCGGGAAGACCCCACATGCCGCAGAGCAACTAAGCCCATGAGCCACAACTACTAGAGCCTGTGCTCCGCGACAAGAGAAGCCATCACAATAAGCCCACGCACCACAACAAAGAGTAGGCCCCGCTCGCCGCAACTAGAGGAAGCCCACACGCAGCAACGAAGACCCAAAGCAGCCAAAATAAATTAATTTTTTTAATTAATTACAAAAATAAAGTTAAAAAAAAATGTGATAGCAAAAATGGAAAACCCATTAAAAGGGCTAGAAGTTAAAATTCAAGAAGTCTCCTAGAAAGTACAACCAAAAAACAAAGACGGAAAATAGGAAAGAAAACATAAGAAAATTTATGTATAAATATAATAATACATATAAATATTTTGATATATAAAATACCAAATATATCTACACATATATGAATATATATATGAAATATCTCTTCCCACTCCATACACCAAAAAAAATATGGGTGTGGGTGTGCATATATATATACAAATATGTATATATATATATACAAAATATGTCTTCATGCAGAGATATTTATATATAGATATATATATACAGATCTTCCTCTACTTATGATGGGGTTACATCCCAATATACCTATCATAAGTTGAAAATATCATAAGTCAAATGGATTTAATGCACCTAACTTACGGAACATCCTAGCTTAGCCTAGCCTAACTTAAATGTGCTCAGAACACTTACTTTAGCCTACAGATGGGCAAAATCATCTTACACAAAGCCTATATTATAATAAAGTGTTGAATATTTCGTGTAATTTATTGAATACTATACTGAAAGTGAAAAATAGAATGGTTGTATGGGTACAGGATGGCTGTATCAGTTGTTCACCCTCATGATCATGCGGCTGACTTGGAGCTGTGGCTCGCTGCCACTGCCCAGCATCATGAGTGCGTGTCATCCCACCTATCACTAGCCGGGAAAAGACCAACATTCAAAATGTGAAGTACAGTTTCTACTAAATGCACATCACTTTCACACCCTAATAACATCAAAAAACTCATATGTTTAACCACTTTAAGTCAGGAGCCATATGTCAATCATCTAGATATTGCAAGCAACCACAGAAAATCTCACAATTTCTTCCTCTAAACAGCTAACCAAGCATGCTGCACCAAATGGACGTGGTAGAGAGGGAAGTGAGAGTTACTGTAAAGGATGTGAAGATGGGAAAGCCTGCCACCTAAGTCACTGGATCCTCTGGAATCTTGATGGTGACAGCAAAGAGTGACCTAAGAATCAACAGGAATGTCTGGGGTACCCTTTATTTGGGGGCCACCTTGGGTCACAGTTTAGGGTTTGGCTATGGACTCCAGCAAAGCAAGAATGCTGCCTACTTTAATGAGAGCATTTCAAGAGCTTGGTTCCAGCCCTTATGTCAGGGAAGCTGAATCTGCAACAGGCCACTCAAAACATGGAAACATATAGTCAGGAGATGGTTCCCCTCCACTCACACAGTGGTCAGGTGTTACTCTCAGCACATAACTTGGAGGGTTGGGAAATGTGCTTCAGTATTATTCTCATGGCACTAGCACAATTCTATGGAATGCTGCAGGGGGCACAGCCCAGAGCATGAGAGTAATCAAGGAGGGACAGTTCCAGGGTCTGTGGTGGAGACTTGAGGATCAAAGTTCAAGCCATGGGCCATGTGAGCCTTCCACCCCACTCATTCCCACCAGCACCATAACAGGCATTTATACAACGCAATGTGGTTAAAATGAACATCAAGGGCAGATACAACATATATCTCTGTAAGGCTTATAAGACTACCATCCTTGTGTCTGAATCCCAATTCATGCAAGCAAAAATAATTTGAAAATAATGCAAACATCATGAATAATGCAAGCATCATGAATGACATAAAACATGAATGACATGACATTTATACTTCTTCCTTCTCCCTCTATTGTCTTCACATATTAAACTCCTTCCAAACCTCTCTCCCCAACACTTTTTTTTTTAAGAAGATGTTGGGGGTAGGAGTTTATTAATTAATTTATTTATTTTTGCTGTGTTGGGTCTTCATTTCTGTGCGAGGGCTTTCTCTAGTTGTGGCAAGGGGGGGGTACTCTTCATTGCGGTGCGCGGGCCTCTCACTATCGCGGCCTCTCTTGTTGCGGAGCACAGGCTCCAGATGCACAGGCTCAGTAGTTGTGGCTCACGGGCCTAGTTGCTCCGCGGTATGTGGGATCCTCCCAGACCAGGGCTCAAACCCGTGTCCCCTGCATTAGCAGGCAGATTCTCAACCACTGCACCACCAGGGAAGCCCCCAGCACTTTTTTTTAATTGGCATACAGTTGCTTCACAATGTTGTGTTAGTTTCTGCTATACAGCAAAGCGAATCAGTTTTATATATATATATATCTCCACTCTATTTTAGATTTCCTTCCCGTTTAGGTCACCACAGATCTCTCCCTAATATTTTACCCCAAATGCTCTTCCAGCATCTTGCTCCCAGGAACCCCTTGGCAGTTCACCTTCCTTCTCCCAGGCCTGCTCAGGAAGGGAGACAAGTTTAAAAACTAGAAGTGTTCTTATATTAATAACCTTTATTCTATCACACTCCAAGAAAGAAACATGAGAAATATTAGCTAAAGGGCTCTTCTAAGGCCCTTTATGTGTATGTGTGTATGTGTATGTGTGTGTGTGTGTGTGTACGTGTGTAACACAGGAGAGATTTAAATATATCTGAAGACATGGGATGTTGTTGGATACACCTGCATTCTATAAACTGGATTGAGGAAGAAAAAATGGCTGTCAAGAGAAATTGTGAAGAATGAATAATGCATAATCCATAACCTGCTCAAATCTGTTCACACAGACAGCTCTAGTACCAGTGCAAACACAATGAAGAAATATATTCAACATCAATAAAGCCAAGCTGAAGTTGAAAAGGAACTTGAAAAATCAAAACTCCTGTCGTTTGGGATAAATGTTCTCCAGTGGATTGAAAGCCAGCTTTGGAGGCAGCCCACAGAGAGAATAGATGGCTAGAGATATGACCACAGGTTCATACTGACTATTTCAAGCTTGTATGAAAAACTTAGAAAAGAAAAACTGTAATAAGACTGGGTTTATTATATTTCACTTGTAGTTCTTTTATTTTGGTGAGATTTTCTTTCCTTTAACTTGACCACACAAATAACATGTGGTTTTGTTTATCATGTTGTGAAAGGAAAGAAAACTGGAGCAGAGGTGCAAAGCAGAGAGGGCAGTGGTGTGAGATACTGTTGCCCTATATCAACATGAAGTCAAGTCCCCAAGAATACATGCAGATGATAAAAGACATAGTCTCCATAAAAGGAACATTTTCCTCTTACTATTAAATGGCCTTTTCCAAGTTGTCTGCAATAAGCAAGTATCACTTTTATTTTAAAATTTTTTTAATATTGAATGGGCCTTCCTTCTTTGCTTCTTTAACTTCTCAACATTGTATATATGCAACATTGCTTTAAAAATCTCTTGATTGTTCCAAATGTGCAGGTCACTGAATTCCTTGATGACAATATCAGTGTTTGAAAGACTTCAAATGGTTGTGACAGTTTTTAGAGTTATCACTGGGATGTCATCTCCAAGGCACTACAACAGCAGAAACCAGTAACAGTTGTCCCAGGTTCAGCTGACTGACAGCATGCCTGTCACTGACTTAGCAGACTAAGGCTTCCTGCCCAGAAACTCTTGCAATACTTGACATTTGACCATTCAAACAGAGAATACAAGAGAAGTAAGTGGTAAAAGTAATAGTGAGAACAAGAATAAGAGTCCACCGTGCTGGTGGCTGTGGTATTTTCTTTGAAAGAATAATACTTACCTCTTGAGAGATTTTCATTCCAAAAATAAAGAATGCGATTCCTATGCACACTCCAGAATGATGGAAATATTCGAGGACTGAAAAATAAATATAGGTTGACCTTTATTCTATTAGGCATATTGTCAATAGGACTCCTCAAGACAAGACCGATCTCTTTCTCATTAGCTTCCCAGTTGTTCTCAAAGAATCAGAAAGGGTCCCATCCCCCAAGTCTGTTCTAAACACGAATTCATTGCAAACTGAAGGAGTGCTAGAAGGGCAGAGCTGCTTCCAGTGAACCTATAGGTGAAATTAAATATTCTGTTGACTCTCTCCTTTTGAACAACAGAACAACACCCTCCCTTAGCTTGAATTTTTTGTATCACATTACCATTTTTATATATTCTTTACTTTTTCAGGTTATCAATTCTTTGTGTGTGCAGAGTTACATTAGAAGAGTGAATATATGTCCACTCTTTTAATATGGTTTGGCTGTACTTAGTGGTGAATTCCTGAGTTCACAAGTTTTGTGTGAATGAGAGTAACACTCAGGGTCACAGCTATGCTGTATAAGGTTAAAACATGTTAGATCACACCATTGTAAAGCAATTATACCCCAATAAAGATGTTTTTAAAAAAATAACATATTAAAAGCAGGTAATAAATATGTAAAACATCAAAAAAAAAAATGTTAGATCTGGCAAGTACAGGCATTAAGAAGAAGCCAATAATTAGTGCCAGCCTCCCTGCTTAGAAATGACGTTGCTAGCATATTTTCCTTCCAGTGAATTACATTGCAACATGCACTGAATTTTGACAATGGGCTATCTCAAGCCTACATAAACAGCAAAACCATTTTTTTCGATAAGAGATTCTTTAATTTCTTGGGAAATGTCTCTGAAAATGGACTTGAAAGATCCTTTTCTGAACCTGCATAAATCCCAATTCTTGGGGATCTTTCTAAAGAGCATTTTGGAGGGCAGCTCCATGCTGTACATTCAGAGAGCAGATCCTTGGGTAGAAGCGATACACAGAAACCTCGAGAACAAGAGAAAGAGGGGGGACCTGCCAGTCCCAACAACTGTGTCTTAAAGTCACTGAGCTCTCTAGACTCTTCCCCCAAACTAATTCCCACGTAGAGAATACTGGTTTTACATGTGTTTCTATTGAAGAGGCTGAGAAACATCATAAGCTGCAAGTTGATCAGAAGATTGATACCCCTTAAAGAGCGATGGATAGACTGGGCAACGGTGGTATATATTTAAACAAAAGGGTTTAAGGAATATGCTCCTTACATCAGTGGAAGACTTTCTAAAGTCGTGTGTGGTCTGCACCATGCTTTCCCAATTTATTAGTGCTGTTCAAATATAACAGTAGAATCAACTCAATGTGTGTGCTGGAAATTCCAGCCCCTTTTCCAAAAACACTCTCTTGTCATCACCTCAGACACTGCCATTGTAATCAATGTCATATTCCTGACAATAAAATGGCAGAGGAAGAGGAAGAAGAAAAACTACTGCTCAGAAACCTAACCACTACCAAACCCAACACCTCCAAATTAGAGTTCTTGCAAAGTTACCAGCTCTCTCTGAAGTGAATCACTCCAACTTGGGGCTCATCCTGTATGACTGGGTGAGGACATTTTTTCAAGTGTCACAAGCTAGGACACATCAGTTGTGTGGCCTTATTATTCCACCCTATAACTCCACCAAAACAGCTTTCAGTAAGGCCAACAAGACCTGAGATGACCATATGTCCAGACCTTGTCTTACTAGATTTCTCAGCAGCAGTTGAACTTAGTGACCACTGCTCCCTTGAAGACTTCTCTTCCTTTGGTTTCACTGACATCACTCTCCAGGTTTTCCTCTCGGCTCTTTGCCGTTCCTCCTCACTTTCTCTTAATAGCTCCTTCCTTTCTGCCTGGCCTTTAAATGTTGAAGTTACTCAATATTTGATCCTAAAAGGTCACCTTCCTTCTCACCCCATATTCCTTCCCTAGGTCTTCAATGGCCACCACTCTGCACAATTCCAGGAGACACTATGCACACCACGGTCTATGTAACTGGCTCCCCCTCAAGTTGTACAGTGCGTGGCTTGTGTGGCCATAAGGGCAGTTCTATCCACTCCTGTGGCTTTAATTACCATATATACATTACAGACTGCAAAATGTTTATCTCAGACCCAGCAATGCTGAAATTCAAGCCCACATGTATTTACAACTGACTACTTGAGACCCACTTGTTCATCTCGAAGGCATTTCAAAGAGCACGTCCAAAACTGAACCCATGCTCTTCCCAGACAAGTCTGGTCCTCCCTCAGCATTCCTTGTCTTGGTGAATGGCACCAGCATCCATCCAGTTGCCCAACCTAGAGCCCTGAGGGCATTCTTGTCAATTCTCTCTCGGGCACCATCAACAAATGATCTGTTTGCGTGTTTGTGATCTGTCTCCGTCCACTACAATGTAAGCCCTTTGAAAGCTGAAATCTCTCTCATTCACCATCATGCCTCCAGAGCTAGAGGTATGTCTGGAATAAAATATTTGCCTACTGAAATAATAAAGCCCTATTGACTTTACCTGCTATCTATCTCTTAAGTCATCTCCATCACCACCCAGTAGCCTTGCCTAGGTTGCTCCCTCAAGCTTCCCCTTTTTTTTAGTTAATGCCTGTTTATCTTTCAGACCTCAACTCAATATAACTTCCTCAGGGAACTTCCTCTGATGTCCCAAACTGGGTCAGGCCACTTTAGATGCTATCACAGCTTTTCTTACTTAACACTTCTTTCCCTGTCTTTTCTCCGCAACATTTTTATCTTTTGTATTGGGTTGGCCAAAAGGTTCCTTCGGTTTTTAAGTAAAAGACACATTTTTCATTTTCACCAAGAACTTTATTGAACAATGTATTCACCCTTTTGTCCCACTACCTTCTCCCATTTTTCAGGCAACTTCATAATTCCTTCTTCCCAAAACGTTTTATCTTTTCGAGCCAAGAACTGTTCCAGGTGCCTTTTACAGTCTTCCAGGGAACTGAAATTTTTTCCATTAAGAGAATTTTGTAAAGACTGAAATAAATGGAAATCTGAAGGTGCCATGTCTGGTGAAAGTGGTGGATGAATCAGAACTTCCCAGACAAGCTGTAACAGTTTTTGCCTGGTCATCAAAGAAACATGCGGTCTGGCATTATCCTCATGGAAGATTATGAATTTTCTGTTGACTAATTCTGGACGCTTTTCATCAAGTGCTGCTTTCAGTTGATCTAATTGGGAGCAGTACTTGGAATTAATCGTTTGGTTTTCCGGAAGGAGCTCATAATAGAGGACTCCCTTCCAATTCCACCATACACACAACATCACCTTGTTTGGATGAAGACCGGCCTTTGGTGTGGTTGGTGGTGGTTCATTTCAATTGCCCCACGATCTCTTCCATTCCACATTGTTGTACAGTATCCACTTTTCATCCCCTGTCATAATTTGTTTGAAAAACGGAATGTTTTTGTTACGTTTCAGTATAGAATCGTATGGAGAAATATGGTCAAGAAGGTTTTTTTCTCTTTACTTATGTGGAACCCAAACATCAAAGCGATTCACATAACCAAGCTGGTGCAAATGATTTTCAATGCTTGATTTGGATATTTTGAGTATGTTGGCTATCTCCCTCGTGGTATAACATTGATTGTTCTCAATTAATGTCTCGATTTGATCGCTATCAACTTCAACTGGTCTACCTGACCATGCAGCATCGTCCAGTGAGAAATCTCCAGCAAGAAACTTTGCAAACCACTTTTGACACATTCAATCAGTCACAGCACCTTCTCCATACACTGCATGAATCTTTTTTTTGCATTTCAGTTGTGTTTTTACCTTTTCTTGAAATAATAAAGTATAATATGCTGAAAATGTTGCTTTTTCCTTCCATCTTCAATATTAAAATGGCTACACAAAAATTCACCAATTTTGATGAGTTTTTTTTTAAATGCATGCTGATATGACAGCTGCTCACAATACAATCTAACAGAATTGTTTTGAATGAAGTTAAAGACAACTAAGTGCTACTAGAGCCATGTTACAGGAAGAAAAGAACAAACATTTTGGCCAACCCAATACAATCTCTATCAAAGTCATTCTTCACTTTTCCATTCCTGCAAAATTCTTCGTTAATTCATCCAAAAAAACCCAGAAAGGTGCCAAATCTCAGCTATTGATCTGGGTGCTGAGAATCCTGAGAGAATAAGTCTGAATAAGTAGTTCAGAGAAGGATAAGAGATAAGGACATGTAAAAAAAAAAAAAGTAATACATTATGCAATATCTGCAAATATAGAGATATATACAAACTACAGAAGAAAAGGTGATTAATCCCATCCAGGTGGGGGTGGCCAGAGAAGCCTCATTGAGTAGGTTTTGCAAGGAAGATCTTCCACTCATACTTCCTCAAAGACTATTCCTACATTCAGAGGATTGGTGCAAATCGTTTAAGTTTTCAATATTTTCTTTTAACCCAACCCTCAAGGTCAGCTCTAGACAGTATGAGTCTGGAAGACCTTGTCATCCACCTCCAAGACCTCCCCTTTCTATGGACCTCACAACACCTTTAAACATCTTCATTATTCTTAATTTCTGTTCACTTTCCCCACTCCAACAAGTTTTTTGCCCACCCTCCCCTTTCTCTTTCTTCAAAAAGTAATCTGTTGCACTCACTCCCGTAAATGTTTTATATCTTCTTAGGGTAGGCAAGTTTTGTAAGAGGCCCTTGAGAGAAATTGCTATCCTAAGAAATGAGTCTCCATATAAGAATGGAGGATCTGCTCCAAGTCTTTTCATTCACACCAACAGACAAGACCTTGTATTCTGCCTCGAAGTAAGGCCAACACCGCAAGAACAAATATGGCTTTCCAAGTTTGCTAAGTGTGTGTGCTTCTTGGGTTATTTCTTTCCAGCAAATATGAAAGCAACTTGAAATGATTATCACACTTGACTTTTGCAAAAGAATATTGCCTATCACGAAAGATACTAAGTTTCAGGGAAAATCCAACAACCCTCAGCTCATCTGTGATATTTACCTGGACCGTTCCCCTCTCTTCATGCTTGGTGAACGCATATCCTTCACTCAGCCTCAGCTCAAACCGTTTCTCCTCTCCTGACTCTCACTCTTATGGTGGCCTGTGCCTCCCCTTTCAAAATACTTACACTCATGTAGTTACTTATTTAATCTTCACAAGAGATGTGTGTGCCTTGTTTTATCTGTATCTCCCAGGACTTAACACCAGTGCCTGGTACATAGAAGATCCTCAAAGCCAGTATTTATTGAATTGAATTGCTATATCTATGTCCTCTACATACTTCTATTGCTACAACTATCACACTATATTGTAATTTATTTGTTTTCATGTCTATCTACTTCCCTTCACAGTAAGTCCTTTCAAAGAAATCATAAAGTATTAAGTTTTGAATACCTAGAGACTAGCGCATTGCCTGGGCCCTCAATAAATGTGGAAAGATGGCGGGGGGGGGAACCTGACCGGTTGACATTTCTACAAATCCAATGAAGTCTTAATAATAACAAATCTATATGTCTGTAAGGAATCACAACAAACATTGTAAAATTAGGGAATCAAGCTCTCAGTTTTTGAAGACTCAAAGACTCAGAAATAACTCCCAACCTCTTGAAAGGGTCTTTAGTCAGCATGTTTACCAGGACCTATAGCATTCTGATTGCCCTCCTTGCAAAGAAGATAAGGAAGACCTAACATTACTGAGCACCTACTATATGCCAGGTGCTTTGCATACAGCATAGTTGATTCAGCAAGAGCCTAGCTGAATACTGAGTTGCTATTAGGTACCAGGCATGTGACTTCGGGATCAGAGATTTGTTAGTATCCATTTTAAAAATATGACTTCTATATACTCAGTATCTTGTAGTAACCTATAATGGAAAAGAATCTTAAAAAGAATATATATATATATATGAATCACTTTGCTATACACCTGAAAATAATACAACATTGTAAATCAACTGTATTTCAATATAACTTTTTTAAAAATATGACGCCTAGAACTGAGCACAATATTTCTGTTGTGTTCTGACCAATTCGGGAGTTTAGTATGCTCTATCTCTACTACTTCAGCCTAGGATTCCACTAGACCATTTCACAGCTACAGCCTTTGGGTTGCCTAACACAGTGCTTGTGGTTAGTTAACTAACTCTCTCTAAGACCTTTCCAATTTAAATACCTTCAAGTCAGGTTTTCCACAGCTTGGATTGGGTCAATTGATTTCAAAACCTAAATTGGATAGTTTACACTTTTTTGCTTTACATTAATTTCACCATCTCTCAAGCCTGTCAAAAATGTTTAATTCTTGATTCTATCATCAAACATAAGAGTGAGAGCCTGAGACCACAAAGTGACCTCAGGCAAGTCTCTTAACTTCTCTGAATGGGGCTGCCAAGTTGAACAACTCCAGAAGCCTCATTCACATCACACTCTACATGAATGGCACCTTCTGAAGTTGTGCGGTGGCCCAAGCTCAGGATCTGCCTTTGCTCCCCTGTAAAATCAACGGGTTGGACCAAAACCTCATTCTATGCTTTGGGGGGGTCATAATTTCGATAAATATTTCTTCTATGCTTTCATCCTATTTAATGATAAAATTACTGACTAGAAGCAAAATACAGAGGAGCATGTGTGTACCCCAGCTTTCATTTTGCATTCTTGGGAGGCTGTGTTAAGTAGGTCAACAGTCATCCCTCACTTCCTTTAGAGCACCACAGGCCTTCGAGAGAGTGGAAGACAGCAAATTGCCACTTCCTTGTCACACTCTTGAGCAAAGTCCTCATGAGCTACGATGTGTGACAATGTGAAACATATATTCTGAAAATCCCTGAAAGAAAAGAGCTAACAATCTTATCAACCAAGGGAATAAAATAACTGGTCTGAAATTTGCTGTTATTTGGCATTGTGATCTGTTGTGTGCCTTTCTCTTTTGGTTTTGCTAGGCGAACACCCATAACAGTGAAACATGATTGGATGTTCCTGAAAAGACAGGGAAATGCCATGCAACATAGTGCTTGTTGACAATGAAACCAATAGTGCTATATTTCTTTCTTACTAATTATATTTCCTGAAAAATGGGTAGTAAATTAATAAATGACTCAATGAAAGGAAATAGGATAAATATGCTGTTACATATAAAAGTCAAAAAGCAGCATGTAAAAAAGCCCTGCCTGCAATGGGAAAGAGCTTAGTGAGTTGAAGGACTGAACGAAACCAGAGTGGGAGCAGCACAGTGGTCAAGTGGAAGAGTGGTCGAAGATGAACCAAGGGGGACCAGATCATATGTGTTTGTAGGCCATGTTAAGGATTTTGGGCTTTATCACAAGTGTGATTGAATACCTTTGTCCAACAGTAGAAGAATGGGTTAGTAAATTAGGTTATAGCAACACCACAGAATACTACCCATCACTGATTTCCAAAGTGTGTTCTAAGCACTTAACTGTGGAACAGATATTTTATTGTGTATTTTTTTATAGTTTCATGTTAAAATTAATTTGAAGAAAATGAGTTATACTATCCTCTTTTTTATTAAATCCTATGACAATATTATAGGCTTTGGGAAATCCTACAGTAAAGGAATGTGTTTACTTTTACAGCTTTCCAAACTTATTTGATCTCAGAGATGTTTTCTTTTCCCTAAAGTGATGTTGGCTAAAATCTAGAGATTTTAGCTAGCTAAATTTTTCTAGCTAAAGAAACTAGCATTTGTAAAATATCTCTTGGTAAATATTGTTATATATCCATTTTAGATGATCATATATAGAGAGTCTGTAGGAAAACAAAAACATCCCATGATTACAACTATCTGAAAATAAGCACGTATGGGAAGGTAACATGGAACAATTAAAATATCTGTTGGTTAGGATGACAGATATATCAGTGATTTTATTTCTCTATTAAGTTTTTCTTTAGTTTGGATATTAAATCATTTTTTCAATTAAAAATTATAAAGCAGTAAAACGTTATGAGAGCCATATTTTTTAAACATATTTGAAGTTTTGCCAGTTCAATCAATTCACAGACTGCTGCACAAATTTCACTTCATTAGTATGTCCAGAGACTATGCAAGCTACATTTTACGGAGAAGAAACCAGTCATCATAATACCAGTTCTAATCCCCTTGTTAGCAGGTTGATCTAATTAACATCCCTTAATTGGATGAATTAATTTAAACTAAAACACAACTTGATTCATGCCTTAGCTACAACATCCTTCATAGGATTCATAAAATCCTCTGAACTTACCTTTCAATCCTATTACTACCCAGAAAGCCATTTCAAAGAGTATTTCATATATACAGATCAAAATCTTTTTATAACTTTGATGTTGGGGCCAGAAATTAAATCCTATATATTCATTCATTCCTTCATTCATTCAGCAGACATTTATTGAAAGCACTAAACTATGCCTAAGAATATAAAAACTTAAAAAGACAAATCCTTATCTACAATGAATTCTCAGTAAGTGATACAGACATGCAAAAAATTGTAATATAGAGGGCTTCCCTGGTGGCGCGGTGGTTGAGAGTCCGCCTGCCGATGCAGGGGACACAGGTTCATCTGCAAAAAAAAAAAAAAAAAAGTAATATAGAATAAATACTCTAATTTTGGTATGTATTGTCATAATGCTGGTACAAAGAACAGAAATGCCAGTTCTTCCCAGAATAGGGAGAGTAGGTCAGAAAGGCTTCAAAGAGGATGAGATGTTTGAGCCACATCTTCAAAAATGAGCGTGAGTTTGCCAGGTGGGTGAGGTTGGGAACACTCCAATCAGAGAAGAGGGTGTACAAAGCATGGATGTAGGATTCAGTGCAAGAACGAGATAGGACATAGTAAGAGGGCATGGGGAAACCTGCCATGGAACCATCAAATAAGATACAGATTAACAAGTGACCATATAGATTTGGATTGTAGATGGTAGCACCTACTACAAAGCAAGAGCAGGCTCAGAGAACCAAGGAGGAGGGTTCAAATTGCAATAGATTGAAGAGTAAATAAAGGTCTCAGGAAGCACACTCAGTAGACCCAGTTACAGGTGGGGTAACATTTTGGCAAGTGATACTCTTAACTCAGGTAATAAGTAGGTTCTTATGATGGGATTATGTAGTGCATTAATGATAACAAAATGTATTTTGTAACTCTGGACTTCTAACGTGTAGCACTGACAGAATCAAACATATAGATGACCCTTAAGAGTTCAAACAGTTCATCCTTTCACTTCTTTAAAAACAATAGCACTGGGCTTCCCCTGTGGCTCAGTGGTTAAGAGTCCACCTGCCAATGCAGGGGACACAGGTTCGAGCCCTAGTCTGGGAAGATCCCACATGCTGCAGAACAATTAAGCCTGTGCACCACAACTACTGAAGCCCGCATGCTTAGAGCCCGTGCTCTGCAACAAGAGAAGCCACCACAATGAGAAGCCCGCACATCGCAATGAAGAGTAGCCCCTGCTGCAACTAGAGAAAAGCCTGTGCACAGCAACAAAGACCCAACTCAGCCATAAATAAATAAATTTATTAAAAAAAAATTAATAGCACTTCATGACAGATTGTAGATAAATACTGATATCCTCAAATGAAAATGCTATGCAAATATAAAGGGTGATTTGTTAAATCCACTTCAAGTACGAAGACTCCTAAAGTACATGGCAGAGAAACGTGTGATCTGAGATCTTTGATGAAACAAAGAGGAGAGTGGTGTATATTCATAGTGATACTACACTTTGAGTGTTTTCAGCATTTCCCTAAAGGTTGCAGAACACTCTGTAAGTATGTTTACTCTCGTACGAAGAGAGTGGTCTGTGCTCACATTCAAAGAAAGGTAAAGAGGTGACATTATAAAAGGCAAGAACTGCAAGGGACCTTAAGCATCATCTATCCAAGCTCTTCATTCTGTGGATGAAGAAACAGAATCAGAGAGGTTAAGTAGGTTGCCCACAGTTCACACAGTGAATCAGAGCTCAAACCAAGATTGCAGCCCAAGCCAAGAGCCCCACTTCCAGTAGTCAGGTACATTTGTTTTCACTGCGCCCTCCTGGCCTGTGCCAAAGGCCGAAACTAAGTCAGAAACAGAGCTAAAAGAGTTAAAAGTAGAGTCAACAACACAGTGATCCTATTACCCTTGGGCTTGTAACTGAGCATGCGTTTTAGAGTGAGCATGGGGGAAGGGAGAGCCACTGTGAACTGCTGCTACATGCCAGTCACTTTGCTGGATGCTTGCATACACTCACAACACGTGATGCAAGATTATTCTCTCATCATTTCATAGTCAGTGAGTAAATAAATATTTCCTGGGGGCTCCTATGTGCCAAAGACAGTTCTAGGTCCTAGAGATCACATCACATTGAACAAGACAGAGTTCCTTCATAGAATTACATTCTAGTTGGGGGAGATGGAAAATAAACCAGTCAACTAATGAATACACTAGAGAGTATTAAGTGCTAGACAGAGAAATAAAATGAAATGATGCAATAGAGAAGAAAAGGTGGGAGAGTGGGCACTGCCTCACCTAGTTGGGTCTTTTCCTTACTGGGTGATAAGAAGCAATCAGGCATGAACCTTCACACAAAAGACATAAAGATGGCCTAGAACCTAATGTCCAGGGATAAAACCAAGTCAGAAGTCAGGGTAGGGCATGTGTGAACGTGTGTGGAGACACATGTCTGTCCAAATATCACCAACAGAAGCAGGAGAGAATGGGCTGAGGACAGCTCAAAAGAATTTTCTGTAACAATTTGCTGCTGTTTCCTGTGGCTTTTATACTAAGCTGAGCAACTTAATATGCCATGGCTTTCACCCTGTGGCCTTCATTCTTCAAGGCTCTAATAATATCCAATGCCCCACCCCTCTTCTCTCCATCTGACTTCTTTCCTCTTTTAACTAGGTATAACTGTTTCACAACCGATGGGCTGAAGTAAAGGTGATAAAGAATGACTATCAGGACCCCCATACTAATCACAGCATTTCCTGGACCAAGACAGATGGGACAAAGTGGTGGAAATGCTAGTCTAAAGGGCGTTCCACTAAGCATAAGCAGATTGAACCCAAAGTCAGTACAATACCAACAGGACTTCTTAAGGGAAAACAGCAATGAGATGTTGGAATTAATTTGAGGCCTCTGACACTGACAGAGCTGGAAGCAACACGAAGCTCAAAAAGTCAATCTGCTTTGGGAATGTTAAAAGGAAACACTTGTTTGGAAAGAATTTTTAAGTGTGAAAAAGAAAAACTATTTTCGGTGGAATTTGTGAGCAGTGAGCCTGACCACACACTGGGGACTGAGAGATGTATCACTGAGGGAACTGGGTTCAGCTCCCAGCACTTTTCATGCCCAGCACCCAATTGAGAAATCATGTGCTGTGATTAATGTCTGCAATGGGCCAAACAACTCCACTGGGAATGAATCGGACTCTCAAATCCGATCTCGGTTTTATTTCCATGCTTCCTTCTCCTCGCCCCAGCATCCCTTGTGTTTCTTTATTCTGTGGTGACTGTGTACACTTTAAGAACTACACTCCTTGGGTTTAACTGTTTCATAAATCACTTCCTCATTTTCCATTGTGTAAAACCAAGTCCACACGGAACGCTGCACTCCAGTGAGAGGGTTCCAACTGAATCCACTAGACTATACTTCCTGTAACACATCCCAAGACCAAGTTAAAGTCCACAGGCTAAAGGACCCCACACCTGCAGGGAGTCTACCCACTCCATGTCTGGGCTACCTGTGGCGTGTTTTATCACATCTCTCCCTATGCTTACCATCTGGATGGACATCCAGTCTTTTATTTGCCTTGTTGGCGTGGTATGCAGGAACATTTTGGATCCTGGGGGTAAAAGATTATATACTGTTCTAATTTATCTTCCTGGATAGCTTTTTTCTACCACTGCATCAAGCACCAGTGGATCCTAAAAAGTGCCCTTCTCGTGATCAATAGGCATTGAAAAACGTCCAGTCATCCCCCAAATTCCCTCATCATGCTGCATCCGTGAAGATGAGGTGACAATGGTATAAGCACCCTATAACGAAGTTACAAGAGGCTAACTCCCAAGACTGGGGAAGCAGAAACACATCTGGGAAGCCTCTAGATGCTCAGAGTTAAGGATGCCTTCCTAGTCTGAAACCTCCATTTCCTATCCCTTGATTTGCTAACCCAGCAAGACAAAACTCTCCTTTGCTTCTCAGTGAAAGCGCCTAATAATATATTCCATATGACCATTGTCCTTGGAATGGTTAGTTTTCCACTTAAAGCTAAAGCAACTTTGCCTTCATAATATTTTAAATGTGAAAGTTCTTTGCCATTTGAAGCTATTAGAGACATAAATTTGGAAATGATTTTTGTGGAGTGACAATAACCATAGATATCTCCTACTGATAATTCTTCATCAAGATGAAGGAGAAAAACTTTAAAATATTTCAGGTTAGATTTACAGTGTTCAGTACAAACTACTATGTATAAAATAAATATGTATAAAATAAAAGTGAGAAAAAATTGTGTATAAAATAAATAAGCTGCAAGGATATACTGTAAAACACAGTAGTCAATATTTTATAATAACTTTAAATGGAGTATTATCTATAAAAATCACTATGTTATATACCTGAAACTAATGTAATATTGTAAATCAACTATATCTCAATAAAAAATAGATTTTAATATATTCTTTAGGTATAAACATGATATTTCAGGTAATCACTGAAAATTATCTCAGTTCAACTTTTTCCACTGCAATAAAGGAAACTTTATGATAGTGAGCTATGGGATTTCCCTGGTGGTGCAGTGGTTAAGAATCCGCCTACCAACACAGGAGACACGGACCTGCCAATGTGGTCTGGGAAAATCCCACATGCTGCGGAGCAACTAAGCCCATGCACCACAACTAGTGAGCCTGTGTGCTGCAACTACTGAAGCCCGCATGCCTAGAGCTCATGCTCTGCAACAAGAGAAGCCACTGCAGTAAAAAGCCCGCACACCTAAAGGAAGAGTAGCTCCTGCTCGCTGCAACTAGAGAATGCCCGTGTGCAGCAACGAAGATACAATGCAGCCAAAAAAAACATAAGATAGTGAGCTATACAAATGACAAAATATGACATGACATAATATAATATATACATTAAATGTATATATAAACAATATCTATAGCCTAAAGGTTTAAAGCTTAAGAGATCATATTTTAAAATTTTGCAGCTCACCTTATAATCTAATTTTCTCATTTCGGATCTGCTGGATCAAAGATATGGAATGAAGAACCATGATTGTGCATGACCATATATAATATTTTGTAGCATACATGTAGTAAATTGTATGTTTTGTTTTATTAAACATTATGACATACTGTGCAAGTTTCATGGATATACAGTCAATCCTCATTTTTCACAGATTCCATATTTGCAGGTTCCCCTACTTGCTAAAATGTATTTGTTAAGCCCCAAAGCAATACTCAACAGCACTTTCATGGTCATTTGAAGACATGAGGGGCAGTGAAATTTTTGAATCGCCTGATGCACACGTTCCCAGCTGGGGTCAAACAAGACAATACTCTACCTTCTTGTTTCAACTCTTACGGTATAAACAAGTGTCCTTTTCAAGGTCAACTAAGTTCCACGTTTTTCACATCGTTGTGCTTTTTTTTTTGCTGTACGCGGGCCTCTCACTGTTGTAGCCTCTCTCGTTGCAGAGCACAGGCTCGGGACGCGCAGGCTCAGCGGCCATGGCTCATGGGCCCAGCCGCTCCGCGGCATGTGGGATCTTCCCGGACCGGGGCATGAACCCGTGTCCCCTGCATCGGCAGGCAGACTCCCAACCACTGTGCCACCAGGGAAGCCCCGGTGTACTTTTTTTTTTTTTTTTTGCGGGGCGCGGGCCTCTCACTGTTGTAGCCTCTCTCGTTGCAGAGCACAGGCTCGGGGCGCGCAGGCTCAGCGGCCATGGCTCATGGGCCCAGCCGCTCCGCGGCATGTGGGATCTTCCCGGACCGGGGCATGAACCCGTGTCCCCTGCATCGGCAGGCAGACTCCCAACCACTGTGCCACCAGGGAAGCCCCCGTTGTACTTTTTATTCGTAATT
Organism: Neophocaena asiaeorientalis asiaeorientalis; assembly: GCF_003031525.2. Classification (NCBI taxonomy): domain Eukaryota; kingdom Metazoa; phylum Chordata; class Mammalia; order Artiodactyla; family Phocoenidae; genus Neophocaena; species Neophocaena asiaeorientalis. The sequence continues at coordinate 6,921,170 of NW_020174268.1, read as the reverse complement.
TCACCATTTAACATGGCCCCAAACATAGAGCTGAAGTGCCGCCTAGTGTTTCTAGGTGCGAGAAGGCTGTGATGTGCCTCCCGGAGGACAGACCTGTTAGATAAGTCGTTCAGGCATCAGTTACAGTGCTGGTGGCTAATGAATATATTAAATAAATCATCTAAACAGAAACACACCTAAAACAAGGTTTTGTATTGATCGATGACAAAAAGGTGACCACAGAGTGGTAGGAACTGAACCTCATGTTTCCCCTAAAAGCAATGATTCAGTATTCACTAATTCAGCGGTCGAAGTGACTTTACAGAACAGGACTCCTATGAATAATGAGGATCAACTGTATTAAATTTAAAATAAGCTCGTGTGTTACCACAAATGCTTTCCAGGGTTTCCATGATTCCCAGCTCGAAGGCTCAAGGAGTATGACTATGGAGTTCTCTTTCCACTGACCCTACCTTAGAGCTATTAAAATGGGTTTCTTTACGCTGCCTATCAGATGGTGCTTCCCAGGGGCAAGGGGGCCAGGAGGAAACTCCTGACCAGCAACCCCTGGGGGCCTGAACAGGGTTTCCTACAGAGGGAAGCCCTCTAGCCAGAGCTGTCATGAGGAACCACGGGCAGCTCCCAGAGGCTGCATCCCACACAGAGTCACATCAGGACTAAGGTGTGCATTCCGTGACCAGATTATCACACCTGAATGGGGCAAGATGAGAAGGGAGAGTCAAGAGGAGAACCAAGATGGTCAGAAAGTGATCTGGGCAGAGGTTCAAAGGGAAGATAGGAAGGCAGGGTCTGGAGGGACGACTGTGTATGGATCAGGAGTCCCCTGAGAAGTTAGAAGTGGGGATGGTGACCTCTGGCCTGAGGGAGGGGAGCTGCTGAAGTGCTGACAGGGAGCGGACAATGCCGACAGCTACCTGAGTAACCTCCGAGGGAGGTGGACAAATCATCTCCAAGGTTCCGTTCAGCCCCTTGGGTGTATGATGACAGGGTGATGATAAAGCAGAACAGTGCCGGTTGGCAGATCAGCTCTGTTAATTTTTATTGAAATTCTTGCCTGCATTCAGAACCCTTAAAAGAGAAACAAGTGTCCTTTGGGGACCACAGTTTCCCCAGTCTCTAGTAGTACTGTAGTGTATGTACAAAACATCGTATATGTTTTGTAGTTAAGCTGTAAGAAAAAGGGATACAAAGAATTTTTTTTAATGTCTGGTTATCTCCAAATTATTACATCAGTCTAGTCTCTTTTTAACTTTTATTATAAAACTTCTCAGTCATACACAAAATAGAGAGAATCGTCTAATAGACTCTTATGGACCCATCACCCAGCTTCAATCATTTTCAACATTTTAGCCCAGCTTTTTTCATCCTCTTATTTGACTAACAGAGCTTTCATATATTTTCTCACTCAACAAGTATTTACTGAGCAGCTGCCATGTCAGGCACTTTTCAAGTACTGGAGATACATGAGTGAAAAGAAGAAAACAGGCAAAAAATACCTGCTGTCAAGAAGCTTACATCCTAATAAGATGAATAGTAGTAGCTAATTTTACTGAGAGCCATGACGCATCACTGTTTGGGACACTTTTTCATTTCATTTAGTCCTCACAAGAACCCAATGAGATAGGTGCTTTTATTGTCCTCTTTTACTGATGAGGAAATTGTAGCACAGAGAGGTTAGGTAATTCACCCAAGATCACACAGCTACCAAATGTAGATGGGGTTCAGATTGGCTCCAGAGTCTGTGCTCTTAACCACCATGCATTAATGCTTCTCTATGCCTCAGGAGGTCTTGCCTCCTTCAAAAATCGCTTCTCTGCAGAATCCTGGGCTTCTCTGACTTCTCCAATATGATGAGGATTACAAGAACAGGGTAGATGTTTACTACATAACCCTTTTTCTCCATTCATATTGACCTCATAGAATCTTTAGGTTAACAAAGCTGTTGCCATTTGTCCTTGCTGGTCCTACTTCCTCTTAAAAGACATGTCTTTTGTAGATTCCAATTCAAATATCATAGCAAATTAAAATACTTTTTCGTATCTATAAAAACCCTACATTTTCTATCCTAATATTAAGAACAGCTAACATTCATTGAGGCTTTGTTATGTGCCAGGCACTAGGCTGAGTACTTTAAGTGCCTTTATAGAGACCTCGTAACAACGCTATACGATAAATATTATTATCCCCTTGCTACAGATGAAGAAATGGAAGCACAAACAGATTATGTAACCTACCCAAGTTCTCATGGCTAGAAAGTGGCAGAACAAGAACTTGACTTTATTCCACATTCTTTCTTTCTTTCTTTTTTTAGTGAAACAAGTAAAGTGTTTATTAGGAGGGGGAAAAGTACGTGTGAATAGACACACGGGCAGGCTCAGAGAGCTATTCCACATTCTTAAATACACTACCTCCTCCTCCATCTTAGAGGAATTCTCTATACTATAAAATCCAGGACTCTTTTGCCGGTTCAGCAGAAATATTTTACATGTATCATACAATCTTTTTCAAAACAAAGCTTTTCAGCTTTGTATTGCCCTACACTACATTTCAAATTGCATTAAAAACTTTATTTAGTTCTCCAAACGGTCCTGGGAGTATTAATATTTTGATTAATTATCTCATCCTATTTTATCATTCAAGACTGGGGTAAACCAACAGAAGTGCAGTCTTTATGACTAAGCCAAGCTCTCATATTAAAAGTATCTGTAGAGATAGCAAAGGCACCCAGAAACAGGATAAAAATCACATACTAAGGAAAACATCCAATAATGCAGACCCTATTTCAAGCCATAAATCACCAAATAAAAACTAGTAGAGTGCTTGCTGACATTCGTTCAATTAATTAATTAATTTTTAAGCCGTGTGCAAATAAATCAGACTCTCCTTTTGAAAAGTAGTCCTGAAATCCAATAGCAAGCTATTTATGTTACCAGCCAGGTGGAGCTGTTTCAAATGTTTCACTGGGTAATAGAAACTTCCCTAACCTCCACTCTAGGTTTAATGCACCTATTGGATGCTCCCATACTTTGCTGCACATCTTGAGGACCTTAGCATATTGTAATAATTTGTCTACATGCCAACCTAGAAAACTATAAGCTCCATGAAGGAAAATACTTCTGGATCATGTTCACTACTGTATTAGTGCTCAGCATAGAGCCTCGGTAATACAAGACAGATCAAATAAGTTTCATTGAAATGACTGAGTGAATGAGTGAATGAAACAGACACTCTAGTATTAGAAAGGAAATGAGAGCTATCCAACTCATTCCGGCACCATCTTTTCTCAGGCCACAAGGAAATTCAAGGACACACTTACATACACACTTCCACACCCAGGAGTTCTCACTGATGTTTTGTGACCCTCTCCTTTTTCCTTTCTTCTTTCTAGTTTTTGTCTTGAGTTCATCTGCTTTGGTTTTAGTGTATCTGTGTTCTTACCTAAACGACCTTAATTCTCCTCTATAAAAAAAAATATGCTAAATTAATAAATAAACTATAAATACTCAACATTAACTTATGATTTGCCTACTAGGGAATTCTCTATGCATAAAGTTCATCCCAAATCCTTATTTCTGGCCAAAGATCTGTGTATTAATTTTACTTTCCAGAAAATTACCTTTAAGTTATTGAATTTTTCATATATGCTTACATGATTTGCATGCTGATGATTTGGGAAACACATTGACTCCCACTCAACCCTTTTCTACCTAAAATTAAATCCTGCCATTACCCCTAAACATCAGGAAGTCCAATGCCCCTGAGGGCTTTGCAGTTAGAGTCATAACACAAAAGCATAACATCTACAGAACCCCTCTCTAATTTTCTAGAATTATTTTGTATCAGTAAAATGAAAAAAAGAAGGAAGGACGAGAAAAGGTGATAGAAAGCCATCAGCACCACACTTTCCTGATATTTCTCGACATTATTGGCATCTCCTCTTCGTTCCTTTCAGTGTAGCCACGGGACTCTGAAGTTTAATGCAGCAATGCTGTTAGAGAGAACTCTGGGCTAGAGCTGGACCTCCCTAGTCAGTGATTCTGCCTGGCCCAGTTTCAGGTAGAAACTCCCATTCACCGCCAGGAAGTGAAAACTCACCTGACTCGGATGCTATTACTTCAGCCATCTCCAGCTGCAACTAGTCCTTTGGATCACGAATCTATAATATTTCTCATCCCTGCTATTCTGCACGATGCCAACAATAGGCTCATCAGTAGGGACCCAGGTCTGAACACATACCTGTGAAGGAGACCATTTAATTCTGAGGATGTCACACAGTGAAAGGGTGATGTGCTCAGAATCGGAGATATGGGTCCTAATCCCAGTTTTACCACTAACTTGTTGTGTGACAGAAGGTGAGTTCCTTTACCTATCAGCACTCTGGTTTCCTCCCTTGCAGGAAAAGAATACCTACCCCGCCAACTTTACCCATAAATTGTGAAAACAGGTCAGCAGATGACTTAGTGCTTTGAAAAGTTAAAGAGCCTTGCAAATGAACATATTAGTATGTGGTTCCCTCCCACATCCCCTCTCTTCATCTTATCTGGGGTTTCTCTTGCTGATTCTACCCACCCCCAAGAAGCCCTCTTAGACAATGAACGGCAAAGCCTTCCTTCAGCACCACTTCTGTGACCTCCCAGGGTGTAACTGGGAAGGGAAAAAATCCCCTGCTATGTTAATGGCCTATTCCTCCTCCTCTTTCTCCCTCCCAACAAAAAGAAAAATAGTAATAACTACAGCTATTACTATTTAGCATTATATCAAGCATTGGCCTTGCATTGTTTCATTTGATCTCCACAAAACCCACTTTATTAAGAGTCTGTAGCCCCATTTAAAGTATTAGGATCATTTTACCAATACTGATCATTTTACCAAGTATTGATCATTTACCAGTAACTATCAGTAGCCCCATTTTACTGACGAGACAGAAAATGAGTTTAAATAACTGGCCCCACTAAAATATCCTAGGGACTTCCAAATCCCAGTGTTGGGGAGGAAGAAATCCCTTCAGGTCAGAATTTCAGGCATTGCAGCAAGCTGGTCAGAAAGATAATTTTTGTTTGAGGGTTGGGAGACTTGCGTTACTGAATTATCCTTCAAGCCTCCCTTCAGAGAGCACATATGAAAATAAGTCAGCTCCGGCGTTCTCACCCAAATCACTCTCAGATTAGGGAGCCTTGGATTCTGAAACAAAACTATCCAGTGCGATTTAAAAAGAGGAGAAGCACATGAGAAAGAAGCATGTCCCAGTGCGCACAAACAAGCTTTCCCTCCACCACCAGACAGATTTACAAGTGACCACAAAAATTGTGATTTAACGGTCCGGCATGTGGTGTAAAATGTCAGCAACTTTCACAGTTTTGAAAACTGTGCAAAAAGAGAGGCAGAGAGAGAAGTCTGCTCTTTACACCCACACAGTAGTGTACACTTGATTTGAGCGCCCCAAAAATTCCCCTAAGCATTTTTATCGTTACGTATCACTTGTATCACTCCACAGTTTAGTCAGCCAAACCGTATCCTTTTCCAGCTTTAGATAAATTGCCTTTTGACAAACTGCACACAGACAAAATATCATGAAGTCCCCAAGTTGTAATCTTTACCCTGTTTTTCTACCGAGATGAGTAAGATTTTCCTATTTAGTTTAAGTACATAAGCACCAGATGTATATAACAGGCAAGTAGCATCAATAGTATGTTTACTCACTCTTTTTTGCAATGTATCTGAGTTTTATCACTACTTTTCCCAGATTATAGCACTTGCAAAATGTAAGAAAGAAAATTACTGTGCAAAGATCTATTGGTTTAAAAAAGATGTGGTCATTTGACCTTTCTAACTCTCATTATGATGGATAAAGCTTTAGCTGTATTTAGGAGAAAAAATGAAAATCATCAAAAAGTGCAAGATGCTTTTTCACTTTCACCAAATTTATAGTCAACCTTTAAATAAACCCTTTAACATACTATAGAGTAGCCCAACTTTATAAACCACTACAAAACATTTAAGCACAATTCCTTTAGCCAAGGTCAAATAAAAGGTCAGCTCACCTTTCCGTGCTGTATCAAGGTTATGTTTATTTTGAAGAGAATACAGTAACTAATACTTTATTCATTCAGCTAATATTAAACTTATGTTCAGTGGCCATCCAAGAATATACTTAAGACTAAAGTTAGATAAAGTAAAATATGTACACAGTTCCTGGTGGCACTAAACCCTGTAAGGTCGTTAACACATCAAAAAGGCCTTTGTCATATAAATAAGTGGATATGGCACTTTGCCAAGGTAACGAAACTGTTGTGATAGGAAACACACACACACACACACACACACACACACACACACACCTGGAAACACTAGCAGCCATTGGCCAAATAAACCAGTGATTAAGAATAGCAATAGAAACGTAACTCTGATACCTGGTGCCTAACGGTGTATGCCTGGCACATGGCAAGATCTCAGTATTTGGTCACAGATACTGATGGGTTTTAACCCTAATGTAAATATCTTATGGAGAATTGTAAAACTGTTGGACTTTGGGAGTTAGAGGCAACAGTGTTGCACATTCTTCACATCTCAGTTCTGGGTTTTGATTTTTTTTTCACAAATTTCCTTCTTGAAATTAATATCTACTTCTCGAAATTAGTGTTACACAAGTTGCTGAGTTTATTTTCTCATTCTAAAGTACACAAGTTTTACTTTCAGTTTTTACCTAATGAGACACAAGTCTCGATCAATACGCATTAATTCACACAATCCTCTACAAAGTCAAGTGCTTTCAAAATGATTGTACTCTGTATTCGTAGCACACCTTAGAGTTTTCAATCACTTTCACGTCCTTTATCTCACTTAATGGGGAATAACAACCATGGGAGTGAGAAAGACAGCTTCACTGTCCCCTCTCTACAAGGGAAACGAGCTCAGAGAAGTCAGTGTCTGAGCCAATATCACAGAACAAATTAGTGACACAACTAGAACTGGAATCCAGGCCTTCTGGGTTTTCCTTCAACATGCCACCCAGACATAGTCAGCACAACAGAATTACAAACATAAAATTCATCACACAGAAACTATTTCTACTATGCCTTCATGCATTCAACAAGGGTCTATTTACTACCTATACGTGCCAGACAATGAAATAGAAAGATAGATAAAAGCTCAACCAACACATCTGCAAGCTTTTCCAGAATTTTTGTCTAATTTTTCTTTCTGCTTCTCTCCAGGGTAGCCTGGGCTTTCCCCCTTAAACTGTCCAATATAAACATGGCAACGGCTACAAGTCATAGCATGCAATTGTGGGCACTGTGATGAAGGCATCTCAAAGTCCATTTGGGGTAAAGTTTCAAAGACCTTCCTTGAATCCTCGGTCTACTGAATACTCCGAGGTAAAGTAGGGAGGCATGACTCTGCTCTGCTTAGAAAATATGATTCTATGACAGAGGAAAATTATTTAATGTCCCACTGATTTTGTCCCCATCATCTCTAAGGCTAGGTCACCTAGGTGACTCGGTGACCTCCTCCCAGGGCCCATCTACCTCTTTAGATGCATGTGATTCACTGAATCCCCCACCCACTCACCTCAGTCAGAACATCTAACCAGGGCTTTTTGGGGAGGTGCTTTCCAGAGACCTGAGAGTATCAAAATTTCTTATACAGAATTTCTCCTTCCTGCAGTGTCACCTTTCAAGTTTTATTCTTTTTCGTTAAACATGGTTCTCTACAATCAGTTTGTTTCAAAAACGTGAGTGCTGTTAGAAAAACTACTGCAGGAAGTTTATATTGCCTTAATGTGAATTTGATGACTATGAGCTTTCTAGAAAGGTAGGAGGAACTGGCAACCACACTTAAATGGGGTCCTGAGAAAGGGGCTGTGTAGAACACTCAGAGGCAGGGAAGAGAAGGACAAGGGAAGGACATAGCCCTCCAACTTCACAGCTATGCCAAAGGAGCTCTGAAATAAGAGGTATATCATTGGCTCCTGAAGATATTATAGCTATAGGGCAATTTTTCTGCCTTTGGTATTTTTTAATAAAATTTAATTTTTAATATAAAAATGGAATTCTGGCATCTATGGAGAAAATGGATGAATTACTTGAGTATGAAAATTTCCAGCTGCCTCTAAGAAATTTCTACCCAAGTACATTACCAAATCATCAAATAAATCATCATCCCCAGAAACCTCCCCAAACACTTCCCGATAAATACTGTCTTTCCACAAATCCACAATTTAAGACGTTGGGAACCTCTTTGATGCACTCTTTGTCTTATTCCCCATAGCTAATCTATCACTGAATGCTTGTATTTCTCCCTTCAAACCATGCAGTTTGTTTTATCCCATGACTCCAGTCCCTCCCATTGCACCCCAGGATTACAGCAGTGACCTGGGGATTGGATTACCTGCCTTGAGCCCAGTGGTACTCTATCTTGGTTTAACCCTGAAGAAAGTTTAAAATACAGATACCTGAGGTTCACTCACAGAGATTCTGATATGATTGGTCTGTGGTACAGCCTGGGCATTAGAGGTTTTTTTTTGAAAATTATGGTAAAATACAGTTAATATAAAATTTACCATCTTAATTGTTTGTAAGTGTACAGTTCAGTAATGTTAAGTATACTTAGACTGTGTGCAACCAATCTCCAGAATTCTTTTCATCTTGCAAAACTGAATTCGCCACCTATTAAACTATAACTTCCCATTCTCCCCTCTGCCAGCCCCTGGCAACCACCATTCTACTTTCTGTCTCTATAATTTTAACTATTCTAGGTACCTCATATAAGAGGAATCACACAGTATTTGTCTTCTTGTGACTGGGTTGTTTCATTCAGCATAATGTCCTTGAGGGTCATCATGTTGTAGGCTGAATAATATTCCATGATATGTATACACCACCTCTGGCTTATCCATTCATCGAGGGGCACTTAGATTTGTCTCCACCTCTTGGCTATTGTGAATAATGCTGCTATGAACATGAGTGTGCAAATCTGTCACTGGTAAAGCCCATTAACAATTCCTGGGAAATAAAAATAGAATCTGGGTGGCTAATAAAATCTAACCTTTTTTCCCTGTGTGTTTAGTCTAGTTTCACTTGCTCATAAGCGGCCAAGTGCAGAGGCCTCACAGCCAGCACTTCAGACCAGAGTTCCTGCGGCAAAATGGCTGTGCCGACACCTCAGTGGGGTGGGCCGTGTGAGAAGCCGTACACGGCACCTCGATTCAAGATGGCAGCGGTGGGCTGTGTGCGGAGACGCTGTCCCCGGCACCGGACCCTGCAGCGGTGAGCAGCACAACTGTGCCCGCCCTGCAAGAACCCGGACCCTTCCCCGCCATCGAGACTCTATAAAGCAGCCCTGCCCACGGCCTGGCAGGGAGAGCATGTGCTCTAGAGCTCGAGCTTGCACCTCTCCGTTCTTTGATCAAAGAACAAAGCTTTCCTTTGCTCCTGAATCAAACTCAGTCTCGTTCTATTGGCTCAGAGGACACAGGACAGGAACGCCTTTGCTGGGGACCTAATCCAGAGGGACGATAACAAATCTCTCTGAGACCCTGTTTTCAAATCTTTGGAGTGTATACTTAGAACTGGGTTTTCTGCCTTTGGCCTTTTAAATGTCCATAAAAGGTGGTGATAATTGACTCTGCTGTCAATAAACAAACCGGGTATGACCTGAGGCACTCCACTCTAACAGAGGATCATCCCCTCTCCAAGGCTTCTGAGTCTGGCGTCATCCTTTCTTGAGTGCAGACAGTGTGCAGAGCCTCACTCTGTCTTGATGGCTTGGAAACTGGGCTTGAGCCGAGACATTTATGTGTCTTTACCAACATGGAAAACAGAAGAAGGTGGGAAAGAACCAGAACGGGTCACAGACATAACCCTGGCACTCTGAGTTGGAGGGACAGTTCCCACATCAATGATTTAAGGGCTTCTGAGGCCATGAGCACTAAAGAGATTATTATGCCCACTCCCCAACTGTAATTAAAATTGCAAACAATTTTGGGGTTTAGACCCTAAAATGAGTATAATGAAATCCCATTAAGTTTTGGTTTTCCCTATCATATATATAAACCTCAATGCTTTTATATACAGTCAGCCCTCCATATCTGAGGGTTCCTCATCTGTGGATTCAACCATCGATAGATCAAAAATATATATTTTTTAATGCCAGAAAGTTCCAAAAAGCAAAACTTGAGTTTATCACACACAGGCAACTATTTGCATAGTTTTTACTTTGTATTAGGTATTGTAAGTAATCTAGAGATGATTTCAAGTATATGGGAGGATGTTCATAGATTATATGCAAATACCACACCATTTTATATAAGGGACTTGAGCGTCCGAGGATTTTAGTACCCACAGGGGTCCTTGTCCAATCCCCTCTGCGTACCCAGGGACGACTATACACACATGTGTGTGTATCACCTATTACATATATATCAAATTCTAAAACTTTTCCAAGACATCGTTTTCTTATTTGAGGGGCCTCCTTGCCAGTGCCCACAGCCATGTTGACTATGTCATCTGGGTCACCCAACACTGTCCATCCCTCCGGCAAAGACTAAGATTGGGTCCAGACCCAACTCAAAAAAGCCTGTGTGACATTTCCTGGCCCTCTACATACGTGGCAGGGTCTGAGAGCAGGACATTATGACACTGTCTTAATGCTTTACATCACTCAGGGCACCCTCCTAGACAGTACATCACTAGATCCCAAAGGGAGAAGACACTGTGCTTGCACACATTTATAGGCAAGGAACCTGAAACCCAGTCTGAAGTCACACAGCAAATCCATGTCTCGGCGTACTGTCCTGCCTCAGACAACTGCTCTTGTCCACTGTACTCCTGTCATGAATCCCCCGACACCTGCTCTCCCATCTTGCCTTTGAAGTAGTGGGGTCCAGTCTGCCCGGCCATCAGTCGCTGCTCTCTTAGAAATCTAAGCCCTAAAGGAAATGGGAGCCCCAAACCCTCTTTTCAGGACACTTGTAATCCACAGGAGAAGAAAGGATGCACATAATGAAAACAGACAGGAATACAAATTGTTTTAAATACATAACTGTATACAAAACCAATTGCAGCTGGTACACAAGGGCTGTGGGAGGCTGATGGAGGAAGGGGTGGGGCTTGTCAGGAAGAGGTGGGCTCTGAGCAGAAGAGGGTGAATTGAAGCAGCATGGCTCAGAGAAAGGGATGGTGCAAGTAAAATGGCTGTCACGTAGAAAAGTTCCAAAGTTTGAGAAGTAAAACATGGAGAAAAGAAGTCTGTGAGCCGGAAGGGGCCATCTTACCAGGATACATGATGGTAGCCCAGGCAAACGCAGGCAAGTGGCAAATGTCATAAATCTATGAATGAAGTTTTAGATTTTTTTTCTAGAGGCAACCAGAAGCCATGGAGACAGCAGCTTCCCTTGGGAGTGTACTGGGCCTCAGTTCCCCTATGAGCCCTGCAAGCCCACCCACCCCACCTCAGTTTCTCCTAGGGTAGCCTGTGATGAGGCCATAATTTGAACAGATGCTTCAGTGTAGTAAATAATAGGGTGATGAGAGGCTTCCCTGGTGGAGCAGTGGTTAAGAATCCGCCTGCCAATGCAGAGGACACGGATTCGAGCCCTGGTCCGGGAAGATCCCACATGCCACGGAGCAGCTAAGCCCGTGCGCCACAACTACTGAGCCTGCGAGCCACAACTACTGAAGCCCGCACGCCTAGAGCCCGTGCTCCACAACAAGAAGCCCGCGCACCACAACGAAGAGTAGCCCCCACTTGCTGCAACTAGAGAAAGCCCACGCGCAGCAACAAAGACCCAACTCGGCCAAATAAATAAATAAATTTATTAAAAAATAATAATAATAGGGTAATGATAGAAAGGGTCTGAAAAGTGCCAGAACAACTTTACATGAAAGAGAATTTTTTAAAATTGATCCAAATATCTAAATAGGGTAAGAAAGCAGATCACTCAAAGGTATCTTTGCCTCTCTTTTAACTCTCCACTAACATTCTGAAAGACCAGGTTAAGCTCTCAGCTAGACCCTGCACCTCCCCTTCATAAAATTCCTCCCATTTGTGGCTGTTCGTTTTCTGTCTGTTCTGTTACTGGACAGGAAGTTCTTCCAGGGTAAGAACCACAACTGTCTTCTTCTCAGTCAAATCCCCAGCAGGTTCCACAGGACTGGCCCATCATAACTGCACCATAAATATTTGTTAATTGTTTTCCTGGTGAACTATGGAAATTTGAGTAAGTTACATACCCTCTTTGAGACTCAGTTTCTTCATTTATCAACTCACATCTTTAAACTAGCTCCGCCGTCAAAAAATCTAACCATGCTTGTGGTTAGCATTTCCCGAAAGGAAATGGGCTTCAATGAAGCACACCCAACACAGGGCAGAGTCAGAGGCCCTACCCTAACCTCCACTGTGCATCCCTGGTCCCCAACACCAATGTCAAGGGGAAACCTGAGGTGGGAGCTGGAGGACAGGCTGAGGATGCACAAAAGGGCAAAACCCAGTGGGAATAAGACCCTGCCTGGAGTTTAGGAGACCTGATTCTAATTCTGCATCCACTAGTCCATTGTGACCCACAGAAAGTCCTAATCCATAAAAATGCCTTGTTGAGCATCAAGGAAAGTTCCCTTCAGATCTAAGATCTCTTTTTTTTTTTCCTCTTCAGGGCCAAAAGTTGCTCAGTCAGAGCTGGGCTGGCTGTAAACGAGACCTAAGCCCATTATTATCGCTAATATTCCCCTGATCTGCTGTGCTTCAGATAGGCACATTTTCTTAGGTGTATGGACGGGGAGATCGAATCCACAAAAAAGAGAAGAGACTCAGTTTCCTCTAACCTAAGCCATATTAGGCTACCAGGAAAAAAAAATGTAAGGGCTATCAGGAGGAAAATTTGGAGCGCCAGTATAATCCCTCCCAAGCTGGAATAACTGCATTTTTCAGTTTTTGCATCTGTGTTGTCACTGGGGAGTTATCTGGCTGTGTCTGTGTTTTAACATCTGTCAGCTAAATCAGAGACTTAGCTGCAAAAATTGTAGGGCTCAGAAGCACCATGTGGTTTTTGACACTCCCTGGATGACACAGGGTCAAGAAAGCAATAAATGAATTGCCATGAGACCCAGTATAACATTTTCATCAGTAACACGGCCCTTGTTCCAAAAAGTCTTTGCTCCAAAAAGAAAGAACTTGTACCCATTTTCCCCAGAACCATATTTGGAAATTTCAAAGGAGCAGACCATAACAAACTAGAAGCATCTGGGTGAACAACTGGCTTTCTATTTAAAGAGTGTTGTGTCTCTAAACATAAGAGAACTGACATTTCCCATCAGAATCTACTCCAGGTATGAGTACATATTGTCCTGAAGCAAGGTACATGTGCTTTGCCATCTGCTACACGATATCACAGGCATCCTACCCATGTGGGCATCCATTCATGTAGAACTGCTTCCTAAGTCCTATTGCTTTAACCAAAGTTTACTCTTTGAACTTGCTTTGTTTTGCAGATAAAGTGAGCTAGGAGGTAGTAGAATGACAGGTGAGCTCAAACAGCCTGATTTTTGTTAACGCCAGGATTTGAAATCACAGAATTCTCAAGATTTCATATAAAAATTGAGTTACCAAATCACTCTCCCCCATACAAAGCAGAAGTGTGGTATCAGTGTTTCAGAACACCAGGTGACCCAACAGCAAATCCACATAGCACATCTTCCACTGGGGCTGGGGAGCATTTCCTCTCCTAAAGGGGTCCAAATTTTTTATTTTACCTACTAATTCCAAGCAAGATCTCTTGACTACAATTGTGATCACTGAAGCGCTGTGGAAAGAACAGTCAATGAATTTCTATACTACATTTCCACTTAGGCTTCTTTTTCAAAGACTAATGTTTACCTAAATGAAAGTTTCTGAGTCCCTTTGCTTTTCACAAGTTTTGAATTCCACATCCAATAACCACATTCAGCAGAAGACTTCATCTGAACACTTGCTCTGTACTAACCAGATGCATGAATGCTTTCTTGCTCTTCCCTGCCCTTGGATAGCAGCTGAAGCTCATTTGATATGTAATGGTTTATATTTAGTCCTTACTACAATGCATCCATTGTTGTTGAATTCTTTACATGTACTGCCTCATTTAATCCTCAAAACAACCTTAGGAAGAAAGTACCATTTTGTCACCCCATTTTACAGATACGGAAACCAGAGGCACAGAGAGGTTAACTTAATCAAGGTTAAATAACCCAAGAAGCTAATAACTGATGGAGTCAGGATTTGAACTCAGGTTTTTCTGCACTAGTAAGCAAGTTTCATGAGAACAAAGACTTTGCTTTTTTTACTGCTATATTCTCAGCCATCTGCATGGTTTTGGGGATATAGTATGTGCTCAATAAATATTTATTAAATAAATATACCATACATCCTCCACAAACCAAGAGAATGACCCAGCATCACAAGCATCAACTTGAACCAAGAGTAAGTTGCTTAGAGCAGCCTTTGGACGAGAATTCTTCATGCAACCCCTGGGCTTTGCTTAAAGAACACAAAGCCCAGGACCTCCCTGGTGGCGAAGTTGTTAAGAATCTGCCTGCCAATGCAGGGGACATGGGTGCAAGCCTTGGTCCGGGAAGATTCCACATGCTGCAGAACAACTAAGCCCATGCTCCACAACTACTGAGCCTGCATGCCTAGAGCCCATGCTCCACCATAAGAGAAGCTACCGCCATGAGAAGCCCACGCACCTCAACGAAGGGTAGCCCCTGCTTGACGCCAACTAGAGGAAAACCCATGCACAGAAACAAAGACCCAATGCAGCCAAAAATTAATTAATTAATTAAAAAAGAACAAAATAAGAACGCAAAGCCCATTGTGACTACCTGAGAAGAGCTGGGAGAAATCCCTCTGACCTATATCTTCCAAGCTTCTCCCCAAGCCCCCTTTCTCCCAGGCCACCCTGATTAAGGTCACTGTCGAAACTGGGTCCGTGTTTAAACACTGCAGTCAGCCCATAATGCTTTAATCATTAAAGTTTATCATCTGCATGTTAAAGAAACTATTACCCCAAATCACAACGCCAGAATCTCCTTTAGGTCTGGTTACAGACTCATATTAAGACATAGACCTAGACTTTGCCTTGAGTTTATCACAGAATAACTCTTCCAGAAATGGACGGAAGCATGTGAGGCCTCTACTCCTCCACTTCCCGCCCCTCATCGGAGGGCCACCTAGCTCCTGTCCTCTGCTATTCTCCCAGGCTCCTTCCTAAATTAAAATTTTGGATTACCCAGACTCTAATGCCTATTTAAAATAAAACCTAAATTACTACCTTATGTTTGGGGCAAGTCAACACTCTGTCTGGCATCTCTCATTTCTGTGTGAGATTTGAACAAACCCACCCAGCACAAGTGGAAAATTGGTCTTGCATCACATACACTGTTGGGATCACCACATTTGGAATTCTAGGTTTATTCTCCCACAGAGTCAAGTTTAGCCCAACCCTCAAGAACAGCTCTGTGCACTACGACATTCAAAATAACGTTTGCTAAAAAGTGTGGAGAGTTTGCAGGCAACTTGAGCTGCAGCAATAGGCATGTTATTACTGACTTAACTCCTACATGGGTTCCATCTTAGTCATCAGGCACATGGCTGGGTCTCACAACCTCCCCCTTTGTTTCAATCCAACCTCAGAGGACCCAGGAAGGTTTTGTTTAGTTCGTGTTTTGTTTCATGAAAGCCAAAGAGTAAGCCATAACAGAGTATTTTTTTAAGGAAATCTCACAAAAGGGGAGACAAAACTTATATATAGGCAAGTATGCCTTGGATGAATGGAAATAATGATGGTTGCCCCCAAAGTAACCTGGACTGAACAAGGAAGTAGCAATCTTTAAAATATTCTGTTATTTAAAACCAAATTTCATAGCTAAATTTGATTACCAGTGGGATTTATCCCTCCTGCTGCCAGTTTTAACTGTTCACCAACCACACAGGCAGATGTCATTGAAAATGATAATTTCTCTTTTAAAGATTGAATCTCATTCAGATTACTTCAAGGAAAAATTAGATTTATTTTAAAGACAAATGGGCTAGACCTGGCTCAGAAAACATCAGGATCATAGGAAGTTACTCTTCCTTCTCTCTTTAACCACATCTCTCCCTCGCCACACGTTAGTTTCATTCTTTTCCCTTTACCCACTGGCCTCTTTGTAACTTCAGCTTGCACCTGACCAAAGTGGCCTCCTTATGCTAAATCTACCACAGGACCTTTTTAGCTAGCTGGCCTAGACTTCTGTTTCCCATCTTCTGATTCCGAAGGACCCATAAGATCTTCGTAGGCGAGTGTACACAGGTCCTGGGTAACAAGTCAGTCTTGGCTGGAGCCATCCCTGAATGTGAAATCAAGAGCCCACCAAGGTCTAGACAGACAGGGTGAAATTGTGTAGGATAAAACATAATTATTGGGCTTCCCTGGTGGCGCAGTGGTTGAGAGTCGCCTACCGATGCAGGGGACGCGAGTTCGTGCCCCAGTCCGGGAAGATCCCACATGCCGTGGAGCGACTGGGCCCATGAGCCATGGCCGCTGAGCCTGCGCGTCCGCAGCCTGTGCTCCGCAATGGGAGAGGCCACAGCAGTGAGAGGCCCGCGTACCGCAAAAAAACAAAAAACAAAACAAAACAAAAAAAAACCATAATTATTAAGGGGCTGGGGGTGGGCAAGCAACACCTGGCATCTCCAGTACAAACGTTTTTAAATTTTTGTTCTCACTGAGGGCAAACTTGCTAATAGATACCATTTAAAATTAAGGTTTCATATATTTAACACTACTATGATTTTTAATCCTCCCTCATTCTTTTTTCTAATTGAGATATAATTGACATATAATCCTCCCTCATCTTTAAAAGTCAAATTGGACAAATTGGGCAAAAACCTTAAATGGTAAATATGATCATAATTTGAAAGGCTCTGGGAGTCTTTGATCCATGTAGAACAGTGTATGAATTCTCAGCTCCTTCAGAAAGCTGTTTGTCGGTGAACATCATTATGTCCCCTCCAAATTATCCCAACATCACCAAGAACCTAAAAAATGTAGGATGCACACAGTTTGAAGCAAACTCAGTAAACACTGGTTGTCTCTCACCACCTCTGTTTTTTACAAGCTGCACTTACCTCCTGCGGCTCATGAATGGTCAGAAAACAGTACGACCATCCACTGGCCATTCTATCATAGTTTTTGCATGCCAATTCTTGACACTTCCCCCAGTTTTCTTTCTTATATTAAGAAACAAAATTGAACTATTTGTAATGAGGTGGATGGACCTAGAGTCTGTCATACAGAGTGAAGTAAGTCAGAAAGAGAAAGACAAATACTGTATGCTAACACATATATATGGAATTTAAGGGGAAAAAATGTCATGAAGAACCTACGGGTAAGACAGGAATAAAGACACAGACCTACTAGAGAATGGACTTGAGGATATGGGGAGGGGGAAGGGTAAGCTGTGACAAAGTGAGAGAGTGGCATGGACATATATACACTACCAAACGTAAAATAGATAGCTAGTGGGAAGCAGCTGCATAGCACAGGGAGATCAGCTCGGTGCTTTGTGACCACCTAGAGGGGTGGGATAGGGAGGGTGGGAAGGAGGTAGGGAGACGCAAGAGGGAGGAGATATGGGAACATATGTATATGTGTGACTGATTCACTTTGTTGCGGAGCAGAAGCTAACACACCATTGTAAAGCAATTATACTCCAATAAAGATGTAAAAAAATAAAAAAGAAGAGTGTTTACAATGTGATAACAGCACAGTCTCAGAGAGAGTGTAACCAACAGTCATAAAAGCAAACACCTAGGAGCATCTCTGTCTAACGTGCTTTACAGTACTGGTCCCCATGGGATAAAGTACCCCAGAGCTTGGGGAGAGAATCGCAGTATAAGTATTCAATGACCTGCAGCTGAACTTACCACTTGCTGTTTTTCTCTTATAATCTAAATCTGGAAATGTGCTGTCTGGTCAGCAGTGTACTACCGAGTCATTCAGCAAAATGCTCCAGATGCCATAAAAAGCGTGACTGTGTGTTAGAAAATGAACTTGTAAAATATAGGCTAAGGATTATGTGAAGGCTGTGTTCAGACAGCCAAAATTCTTCTGCCGATACACCTTTGTAATGCAGCCAGGCGGCAGCTGTGGGTATTGTAGACGCTGTGGGTGTGAGTCTGTCTGCAGAGTCACAGCTGACCCTGCCGCTGGCCTGCCTTGTCACTGAACACCCTCACTGGGATAGGGTCCTGAATCTGTCTCACTGGGCACTGACAACTGAGCCAGGCCTGCCTCAGAGAGTTCCTTTCAAATCAACAGTCTCTTTAGTCTAACTTCGTAAGACACATCACTATTCTCCAAACCACTGGCAAAGTAAAAAACAGACACAAATCATATGTGACAAATCTTATATAATTTGATAAAGAGCAAGCCAACTTTCTGAAAAACACTGTAGTGGCTATTTTGAAAGAATAATTGTGCTTTAAAAAAATACCAGGCATTTCATTGTTATATCTGGCCTTTTGGTTTTTCTTACCAGAGCTTTGGTTTTATTTTTCCTTGTGTTCGTTAGTCAGGTTGTTGCTTTCTCTCTTGCTTTTTAACAAATACGTTGTGTTGATTTTTTTAGTAAAATGGTCTTTGTATTATGTTATCTGTATGTTTAAATAATGTTCTTTATCACTACATAATCTTTTTTTTTTTTTTTTTTTGGCTGCATTGGGTCTTTGTTGCTGTGCACGGCCTTCTCTAGTTGCAGCGAGCGGGGTACTACTCTTCATTGTGGTGCGCGGGCTTCTCATTGCGGTGGCTTCTCTTGTTGGGAGCTCGGGCTCTAAGCGTGCAGGCTTCAGTAGTTGTGGCGAGTGGGCTCAGTAGTTGTGGCTCACGGGCTGTAGAGCACAGGCTCAGTAGCTCAGTAGTTGTGGCACACGGGCTTAGTTGCTCTGCGGCACGTAGGATCTTCCCAGACCAGGGCTGGAACCCATATCCCCCGCATTGGCAGGCTGATTCTTAACCACTGTGCCACCAGGGAAGCCCCATAATCTTTTTTTTATTCCATCTCCTAAATTTTTCTCAACTCAGTTGACTGCTCTTCACCACAAGCACTCTGTTTAGGCCCCTGTAACCGTTGCCTTCAGTATTAGCCTCCTAACAGGCCTCCCCACTCCACTGCTGCTCCCCCTGTCCATTCTATACACTGCAAAGAGAATTATTTTTTTAATACACGTCTGACCAAGACACCTCCAGCCTTAAAAACTGTCAGTGACTTTCTAATGGCCCCTTCCTACTTCTCCAGCTTAATCACACACCCATCTTCCTGCTCCACCCTTCACCCCAGCACCTGCCCCTACACCTCAGGGCTACGGGCGTCTTCTTTCAGTTCCTCCTGAATCCTTGTCCCCTTTAGACACTTGCCAATGCCATTCCCTCCGCCAGAAATGCCCTCCTATTTCTTCACCCCAAGTACTCCTACTGCCCCCCCCTCAGCTAAACTGCACTCCCTCCATCACCTTTTCCAATTGCCAACCAGGTGAGATCCTACTATATACTCTCAGAGTACCCTGTTCATCAAGTTCACTATCACAATGTACTTAATTACGTGTGCAATTAGCTTCAAATGTGTGGTGTTGTGCCTGTGTTCACCCTGGTCTCTCCCAGATGCCTGATGTAATGGGCACGCAGCAAATACCTGCCACAACGGGACTGCATCACCTTTACGTGATATAATAACAGTTCAAAAGAATAAAGTTGCACAGCAGGCCAGTTGAGGGGAGGGTCTGAGAGGGGGGCTTTCCACTGATGGGAACACTCCTCCCTCAGTGTTTCTCTCTCCCTGGAGTCCACAAACAGATGATTAATCCAAGACTGGCTGAGAAGCTGGCTGGTGAAACTTACAGCCCAAAATTCAACTGGCCAAACTGTACAGGAAATCACATTTCTAAAGTTAGAAGGACTCAATATTTTATTTATCTCCAGGAGTTAATGTCTAATAACCCAATAGGCTCTTAATTACATTGCTCCCCTGTTACTTACTTTTTTCTTAATAACTTTTTATGTTACAATACTTCAGATTATTGTGACATTAATACAGTGAATTCTCATACACCCTACACCCAGCTTCCCCTATTACTAACATCTTCTACTAGAATGGTATATTTTTCACAATGAATGAACCAACATTGGTACATTATTATTAGCTAAAGTCCACACTTCATTCAAATTTCCTCAGTTTTTCTGCAATGTGCTTTTTCTAACCCAGGATCCCATCTAGAATACTACATTATATTTACTAGTCAGATATCCTTAGACTCTTATCGGTGTGACAGTTTCTCATATTTTCCTTGTTTTTTGTGACGTTGACAATTTTGAGAATTATTGAACAGGTATTTTGTATACTGTCCCTCAATTGGCATTTTCTTAAATTGAGATATAATTCATATACCATAAAATCCATTCTTTCAAAGAGTACAATTCAGTGGTTTTAGTTCATTCACAAAGTTGTACAACCACCACCACTATCTAATTCCAGGACATTTTCATTGCCTTAAAAAAAAATCTAGCACTCATTAGCTGTTACTTCCCATTCCCCCCTCCCCCCAGTCCCAGCCAACCACTACTGTCCCTATGGATTTGCCTATTCTGGACATTTCATATAAATGGAATCATACAATATATGGCCTTTTGTGTCTGACTTCTTTAATTTAGTGTAAGTTCCTGAAGGTTGTAGTATATATCATCACTTAATTCCTTTTTATAGACCCCTAATATTTCATCACATGGATATACAACATTTTGCTTATCTGTCCATCAGTTGATGGACATTTGGGTTGTTTCTACTTTTTTAGCTTGTGAATAACGCTGATATTCATGAATAAATTTTTGTGTGAACATCTGCTTCCAATTCTCTTGGGTATATACCTAGGAGTGGAATTGCCGGGCTGTATACAGTAACTCTGTTTTTATTTATTTATTTATTTATTTATTTATAAAACTCATCCCAACCTTGCTGGGTTTTTTTGTTTGTTTGTTTTGTTTTTGTTTTTTGGGTTTTTTTTTCGGTACGCGGGCGTCTCACTGCTGTGGCCTCTCCCATTGCGGAGCACAAGCTCCGGATGCGCAGGCTCAGCGGCCATGGTTCACGGGCCCAGCCACTCCACAGCATGTGGGATCCTCCCGGACCGGGACACGAACCCGTGTCCCCTGCATTGGCAGGGGGACTCTCAACCACTGAGCCACCAGGGAAGCACCTGTTTTTATTTTTCAGGAACTACCAAACTGTTTTCCAAAGCAACTACAATATTTACATTCCCATCATCAATGTACAAGAGTTCCATTTTCTAGGGCTTCCCTAGAAGCCCTAGAAAATGAACTCTTTATAACTGGGCATTGTTTCATTTCAGAACAAAGATACCTGGATTTATGGCCTAGGACAGAGTTCATTCCATTATTCTAGATATAAACTCTCTTACTTAGTTACTCAAATAGACCCTCTAGTCTCAGGACACTTTCTATGATATACCTCTTAACACATACACTCATGTTAAACTGAAAAAATCCTGACATGGAAGAGAGAGGCCGTTTCCACAGACATCCTCTTCATATGGCACTGATTAATAGTTTGGCTCTATCTAGAGCATATGTGGATCTCTAGGGTGTATGAAGTACTCCATTACCTTGTGGTGTTTAGTGACAACAGAGGTGCCAAAATGTTTGCTACTCTTTCCTGAAAGAAGTCTACCTTTCTCACCAGAGGCCTGATGAATCACACCACTGAGAGAAGCAATATGGCTTAAGCTATAATCAACTCCCAGGGAAAGCAATTCCACGTTCCCCATAGAGAAGACAAGGACACAGAAACCAGGCTTCGGAGCTCCGGCTGTATTCAGAGGTTGGAGTATAGCTGGCCTTAGTCACCTTTCAAGGCCAAACAAGAGGAAATGAGTCTAAATCTCATCAAGAGGAATCTAGTTTAGAAAAGGAATAATCTGTGAAGAGTGTTAGCAGGATACAATGCCCAAGTGTTTGCCGAGCCTTTTTTTAAATTAGTCAGCTATCCTCACCAGTGGCTGTAACTAATTAAAAATTGTGTCATCATATTCAGAAATGCAAACTGGCTATAGCCACAGCCAACTACAAGAATATAACACTATGCCTCATGAACTGATATACAAGTCTTGTTCAACCGAGAAAGGGTTCCTGGGATATTTCTATACAACGTGAGAATTCAAGAATTTAGTTTTAAGTGACTACTGAAATAAACTTTGTGACGCAAGCTACATGAAGATAAATAAACCAGAGGGGTTTTTTTTAAGTGTATTTACTCAAAATTGGAGAAAAGCCACATAATTCACTATATATCAAGCCTAAACTTAAAAAGATATCACACCATCATATAACATTATGTGGTAACCAGTTTTTGCAAAATAGCCAAACTCCCAATCAGTAATAAGGAATCTTTGAATTCAAAAGTGCACATTGTTCTTTGGCTAAAAATAGTAGAAAATCTCAATCCTTTAAATAAGAGTAATCTCTTATGATCTCTAATTTATTACACTTCCTGTGACCAACAAAAACTTACTGAATACCTATTATGTGCCTAGTTTGTATAAAGCTTTTTATAAACATCAAACTGAAAATTTAAGCATAAAGAAAAAGATGTCTTACTGTTCAGCATGTTTTGAAAATCACATTATACATTTTTGACATGATGATTAATTTAACTAGCCTGTATGTATTTTTTTCCTTCTCACACTTAGTAGGTATATTTTCTCAAACTTCTGAGACCTATATAAAATTTATTTTCAAGTAAATTTTTTTAAGAGCTGAAGACTTTAAGAACAGATTTTAGAACTGTGACACTAGTTCACAGAAACAAACCTAGTGATGTGTACAAGCACGTGAACACAGCACTACAACAATTGTGCTCCGGGCCCTCCAGCCCCCAACTCCCCACCCCCGCCCCTGGGGACGTCTGATCTCCAGTCTGGGAAAGGAAAGCGCGCCTCCTCCACATCCTCTCCCAGGGTCTCTCCCCAGGCCCGCGTCCAAGGGGAGAACTGCTGACTCATAGCCTCGGCGGGTTAGCAGCTCTCACTTCCCCAGCCCTGCTAAGTGGGGCAACGGAGCGAAGCAAGCGCTGGGTGTGGAGGAACCGTCCTCACGCTCTCGGGAGGGCTCTGGGAAGGAACACCCCAAAGAGCGTCTGGCGGGTGCTGGGAGCTACAAGCAAGACCTGGAGCACAGGATCAGAAGGCTGGGCTGCTCCGGGGGAATGGCAGAGAAGGAAGAGAATGAAAAGAAAGGAAATTAAAGGTCAAGAGGACAGAGAGGCAATGGAAAAAAAGAGAAGAAAAAAAAGAAGTGTCTGGGGTGAAGTGGTCGAGAGTGAGCTGCCTATCCTTTCGCTGTTCTTCCTCTGCCCCTCCCCCCAGCTGGGGGCCTCAAGGCAGGATGTGTCCCCGTCCCTGGGGGCAGCCAGCCAACAGAGTGTCTCCGTGCTCTGAGCTGACTAACAATCTTTGGCCAGACACCTGCAGACTTTGGGGTATTTGATTGCTCACTAGACTCTCTTCCAAAAGCGCTTCACTTTTTCAGACCACAAGGAAAAAATTTCATGGAAGCAACTTGCCCAAGAACATAGTCCAAGCTGTCTCTTGTCAACCAGATCCAAGGGTAAACTACTGCTCTTGCCCTGGATAATATCCCACTGATAATAATCTATGATTCTATGTACTTTAGGACCCTGAGGGCCATGTATCAGTATCGCAGAAATTTAAATAGTGTTAACAATAAAAGAAAAATTCCCTTTTATTCTCAAAAGCAGTTATATAATTCTAGTTGTAAGTTCTAGAATAAGCAAAACAAATCTATGATCGGAAAAAATCAGAACTATTGTTGCCTTAGGGGTTTGGGCATGGGGACTGACTGGGAAGGAGCATGGAAGGAACTTTCTGGAATGATAGTAATGTTCTATATTTTAATAGTGGTTTACACAGCTGTATGCATTTATCAAAAGTTTTCCAGTGGTACGTGCATTTCACTGTATGTGGATTTTACCTCAAAGGGGGGAAAAAATCATAGAAAATATTTAACTCTAGCTGAAGATATGCATGCTGAAGTGTTTCAAGATGACATGTTTCGATGTTTTCAATTTGCTTCAAAATGTATCCAAAAAAATAAGATGTACTGATGAATGGATAGAGGGATAGGTACGTAGATATCTATATGTGATAAAGTAAGTACAGTAAAATGTTAATTATGGAATCTAAATGGTGAGCATATGGTTGTTCATTACAAAATTTTTTCAACTTTTCTGAAAGTTTGAAAATTTTATTATAAAGTGGCCCAAAAAAGCACTTGATGAGTGTTACTGGGTATGAGATTTCATATTTAAGTATATCCTTATGGGGACAGGTGTTATATCTGACTCTCATATCTATATAATATATACATATAATACAGCTATTATAAGTGTACATATGCCACAGATACACATACATATAATTTGTGTTTTATATTAAAATAATAGTGACTAAAAAGGCATCATATGAATTAACAAACAAAATCGAATAGATTTTATTTTATCACACGCACAAGCTGACTCCTGTTAACATGAAGACAACTTTTATCTATCGATACACAGTTTTACATGCAAAAAGTATGCACAGAAGTATCCTGGACACCAACCTTATGGATAGATATTCTAGGGAACTGGTACATAATGTTCTATGTAGGGTGACAGTAAAAGCTCCCCTACATCTCTCCTTGTGTCTATCCCTATATGACTTTTCTATATCACTAACCCCTTTAGATTATAAGAAGCAGCAATTTTAAAACTAACTTTGACAGATGGAAAGGTGCATGGTGGAGTGGGTTGGGAATTAAACTCTTATTGAATATTAACAATTTGGTCTTTATTTATGACTGGCTTCCCTCCTAAAGATTTTGTGGTGTTTTCAATAAAACTACGTGCAATAATTGATAAAACTAATAAGAAGAAGAGCATCAGGACCAGGGAAAATATAAACAAAAGTAGGGGTTTTAGACCAACAAAAAGAAAAACACAAATACACAACATAGGAGCCTAGGATAATAGCTACAGCTGAGCTTCACATTTGTCTCTGAGCCACAGAGAAAAGTAAGAATTAGTTATATTTAATTTTCGAATCTAATATTTATCACAATGTTCTAAAGCAATTTTGTCATGTGAACGTTATCGAGATGCTGCAGTGATGTCCCTGACAGTCACCTCAAACCATTCCTACCAAAAAAATGCATTAAATGATTTTCTATACCTATTTCTTATAACAGTCTGCAATTTTATTTATTATTTTTTATATTATTATTTTTTGGACGTGCCACATGGCTTTCAGGATGTTAGTTTCCTCCCCGACCAGGGATTGAACCCGGGCCACAGCAGTGAAAGCGCCAAGTCCTAACCACTGGGCCACCAGGGAATTCCCACGTTCTTCAGTTTTAAAATCTAGGACATAAGAATGGTTATTCCCAAAGCAAGAACTTCTAGTAAAGGGAATTCCAGGTAATAGAAATATATGCCACCTCCAAAGGTGGTGGAATAGATAGAAGTAGATAAAATAGAAGTAAATAAAATAAGGCTTTATGTCATAGTCTATGCCCTATAAATGAGAAAAACATGACAATACTTTTTTCTTTAAAAATGCCAGAATGTAATAGATGCCTTTTCTGTGAAAACTACCCAATTCCCCCTACTGCTCCTCTCCCCTACCCTGGCCAATCTCCACCACCCTTGGGGATGAGGGGGTGCTCAAGCCACTTTGTTTATTCTGTTCATGGACATGTGTGTTCCTGGATCAGAGACACTCAGAAGGCTGGGTCCACAAAGAAAAAAAAAAAAAAAGAATGAAACTGACACAATAAGAAGCAGAAACTAGAGGTGCAAGTAAGAGTCTTTCTGATTTTTGGTCTTCTTTCTGGTCCTCCCTATGGCCTGGGGGAATTCTTTCAGAGAGTTCTGTGAGACAACAGCATTGTGTCCTTTTAATAAACTTCCTGTTTTTCTAGACTAATATTTAAATGAATATAATTTCATGAGAAGCTTAGAAAATACATTCCAAGAATGGAAATTTCCGTTGGTTTGGCTTGATTCAAGCATAGAACTTGTAGCATCTAGAGGAAAAGATGAATTCTAAACAATCTCCCATAAACGTCACTTTTCTCAGCCAAGCTTCGATGAAGGTGATGAAGAGCAGACAATTTGAGGTGGCACGCTCTTGCAGGGCCTGGACTGCTGGTGCTCTGAGCTGATCCATATGCTTCAAAAACCTCACAAGCAGATGGTGACATGCTGATGCTTTTTGAAAATGGGGTAGACTCTGCTCTGGACCCACCCAGATGAGCTCAGACTCATGAGGTTAATCAAGGTCAACAAACTAGGGAAGAGCAGAGCTCACTAGGTAGAATGGGTTTTAAATGTTTTGGTAGCAATAAACAGTCCTTGAGCTTTGATCAAAATATAAGCCTTTTGATCAAAAGTGTGGCAGGTTATAATGTCAGAATCTGAATGGGGCCAATTGTTCAAGAACTATGAAGCCAGGAAAGGCAAAACTTCCAGATATTAAGTGGTCATCCAGAGACTCCAAAGGCAATTTTCATATTGATTCATTGTTATTTTTATTATAAAAGTAATGCATACTTATTGAAAACAATCAAAAAATTTTAATAGGTGATTAAATAACTCAATCTCATAGGATAATCACTATTAATATTTTGCTCTATATCCTTCTACAGTTTTTTCTAGGCTTATGAAAACAATTTTTCCTATAAAATTGTTTCATTTATACATACTATTTTGTAACCTTAACTATATATTATAAATATGTGTCAATGTCAATAGATTCTACATGATCATTCAACTGCATAATATTCCAGTAAATGGACATACCATCATAATGTATTCAGTTGGTCCCCTAATATTGTGTGTTTAAATGATTTCTAGTTTTGGTTGTTATAAAGAACACAGAAATGAACATTCTTATACATAAATCCATATTTACTTGTCCAGTAATCTCCTTGGGATAAATTCCCAGTACAATTCTTCAGTCAAACTTAAAAAGCGCTGCAAACTTTGCTGTGTTCCACTCACTAGAAGGAATTTCTTACTAGAAACAAGTTTATAATAAGATTAAATTAGATAAATTTGCAAATGGTTCTTCCATGTTCTTTTCTGCAGCATGTCTCCTTAAACTTACCAACATTTTCTAGGGGTTCTGGATTTTCTTTGGCTTCTTTTGATTGCTTAGGGGCACCAACCACCTTTTCAGATTATAAGTGTAGTGAACATGCTCACATTTACTCCAATAAGATGCCTTCTTCTGGAGAATAGTCCATAGGCTCAAACAACTGGAAACATCTGGGTAAACTGAAAAGCCTTTCCCTCCACCATAGTCTGCTTAATGTCCTTATTTTAAGTGTACAATCATGCAGGCACATGGGCCCAGGAATGACAAAGTCAAATGTGTGAGAAAGAAATGGCTGCTTCTGGAGCCCAGGGCTGGTGTTAGACTCCCTTGACACAGGCTACATTTGCCCATACCATGGAGACGCTGGCAAAGGCCTCCCAGAATTTATCCTGTCATCTGACACTTAGTAATATTAAAGTATCTTTGTAAATTAGTTAGGCAAGTCATTTTCTGCTTCAAATTATACAACTACCCCCAAGAGGAATGACCCATGGAGAAATAAATCTTACAGTCTTCACCAGATAAGGCCTTAGTATCAGAGAATTATCATAGCCATTCCATACTCAAAACACATGAAGATGAAAAGATTATCAAATGATGGCCAGATATGTAAACAGACACCTTGGAGGGAAGGATGGAAACATATGACATGCAGATATCACTCCAATGAAGGAACAGAATCTGGAGAAAACTGGTCCTTGCTATATGAGCCCAGATTCACAGAGACTACTTTTAAAAACCCTCCCATTATGGGTTGAATTGTGTGCCCCACCCAAAATCCATATACTGAAGTTCTAACCCCCAGCACCTCAGAATGTGACTTCATTTGGAAATAGTGTCATTGCAGATGTAATTAGTTAAGTTAGGATGAGGTCCTTCTGGAGTAGGATCGGGCCCTAATCCAATGTGAGAAATCTGGACACAGAGACAGACATGCATAGAGGGAAGACAACATGAAGAGACACAGGGAGAAGACAGCCACCAGAAGCTCAGAGAGAGGCACAAATTTCTCCCTCAACAGCCCTCAGAAGGAACCAACCCTGCTGACATCTGTCCTTAGGAATTCTGGCCTCCATAACTGTGAGACAATAAATTTCCATTGTTCTAAACCACCCAGTTTGTGGCACTTTGTTACAGCAGCCCTAGCAAACTAATAAACCTCTCCACCCACGTTTAGCACTGGAAAGAAAAAAGTATGAAACACCAAAAAATAAAGGGATTCAATTTCCAAAATCCTGCTCTTCTTTGGCAATATAAAATGCTAAACCACAGAAATTAAGTTGTAGCATCAGATATTTGATTAGGGCACCAAAGAGGAAAAAAAACAAAACATGATTAGGGAATGAAATAACTTGCTCTCAGAGCTATTAGGTGAAAGATCTGAAGTCTGACCCAGGTCTGTTCAAAGATAGTCATTCCATCCTGTGTTCTCCTGGGCAGGCTCTCACCTCTCTTCTGAGCCCTAACCCATCTCCTTTTTACCTCTCTTTGGCCCTCAGATACCCAAGGCCCTACCCAAACCACCCCTCCTCCAAGGAACTGTATCCCAAAATTCATCTTCCTTCACAAACAAAACTCCCAGGCCTCAGATCTCTACTAGATTTTCAGGGAAAAAAAGCCATTTGAATATCTAAAGCAATTTACATAGCGTGTACATAAGGCGTACACATGCCTGAGGAGATGGTAAACCAAAGAATCTCTATTTGGCCGAGTGCATGGGGCAGATAACTTCAAGAAGGTGCATTTGGGGTGTTACTTGATGGCTCTGGGCAACTTCTCCCACTCTTCTCCCAAACCCCCTTTCTCAAAGGGTCTGACTTCTGGTCAGTGATCTAAGTCATTAACTAGTCTCCCAAATTCCTTCCTCAATTACATTCATCCATTTATGCTTTGTTGAAATGCATAGGTCCCTGGGAAACGAACATCTCAGGGCAGTTGACCTCTCTTGAGAGCCACTGAGGGTTGAGAGGAACGAGAGTCAATACCCTGGGTTGAACGTCGGGGAGAGATGCCACATAGAAGAGGTTGATAAAAGACAGCCTATCTAAAAGACCTCGAGCTCAAACTTAGCCCGTCCCACCATCTTGCCCACACACAAAGAAAAACCTTCGTAAGAGCTATATCCCTAAAGTGCCTTTTCATGTCATGGTAATAGCAGCTTTACAGAGCATTTTCAATGTCTCAACCACTACCCTCAGCACTTTTTAGGCATTAACTCATTTCATCTTCACAGCAATCCTAAAAAGTGGGTACCACTATCCCTCTTTCATAAATGGAAAACCAGAGGCACCAAAAGGCAAAACCAGTATCCAAACCCAGGAGGCCAACCCCACAGGCTTTTTCCCCAACCACTGTACTATGAAGGGAAATCACATATGTGACGTGGGGTATTATTATTTCGGCAAAAACGTACAGTAGTAAATTTAAAACTCTGCCAGCTCATTTGAGATACAGCAAATGTTTCCACTTAGGTGCCCCAAGCAGACATCAGTAGCTCTAACAGGCCAGCTTTCTAGAGCCACCAGGCACACCTGAGGATCCCGGGTACACAAATCCTGCTCAAAGGATACACAGCCTGCCTCTGGAACCAAGTTTAAGCAACTAAGCAAATCTAAAATCATGACTTTGGCCTGAGGACTCAGGCTATTTCTTGTGGGTCAGATTTCAACTGTACCTTCTCATGGTATTTCACTGGAGGAGGCTGAGTGGAGTTCCCAATGCAGTCACGCCTTAATCATGGAATCGAGATGCCTCCTCCCTGCCCACCTCTGGAGCATTCCACAGTGGCAGTCCAAACAGCTTGTCTGAACTGTCACACTAAGGGAATTATTTCCAAACAGAACAGAAAAAAGAAAAAGAAATCCCAAACATCTGCTCTCCTTCCAAGATTTAAAAGGCCTGATGCAAGAAAGTAAAAACAACAAAATTAAATGTGTGGAATTCTAGTGAGTATAATGCCTCCGATAGTTTGTTTTTCCATAAATTCTTAATCTGCCTTCACCTTTTCACTTCAGTAAAGGAGAAGTAAAGTATATCAGTGCCTGACTGTAACAAAGTAGTGGCTGAATCAAAAGATGGCTTTATCAGGCTAGCTTTGACTTCAGAATACAAATCCGAGCTTGTGATGGTTTTCAGTTTTACGCCTCAACCAACAGGGCCGCTCTAAGAATTACACACCACACACACACACACACACACACACACACATGCCTCTCTTAGTGAGTGATCCTAGTGATGAGAAACAAAACACAGCATGCACTGTGAAGTGAATGCCAGTTCAAGAACTATGAAGCCAGGAAAGGCAAAACTTCCAGATATTAAGTGGTCATCCAGAGACTCCAAAGGCAATTTTCATATTGATTCATTGTTATTTTTATTATAAAAGTAATGCATACTTATTGAAAACAATCAAAAAATTTTAATAGGTGATTAAATAACTCAATCTCATAGGATAATCACTATTAATATTTTGCTCTATATCCTTCTACAGTTTTTTCTAGGCTTATGAAAACAATTTTTCCTATAAAATTGTTTCATTTATACATACTATTTTGTAACCTTAACTATATATTATAAATATGTGTCAATGTCAATAGATTCTACATGATCATTCAACTGCATAATATTCCAGTAAATGGACATACCATCATAATGTATTCAGTTGGTCCCCTAATATTGTGTGTTTAAATGATTTCTAGTTTTGGTTGTTATAAAGAACACAGAAATGAACATTCTTATACATAAATCCATATTTACTTGTCCAGTAATCTCCTTGGGATAAATTCCCAGTACAATTCTTCAGTCAAACTTAAAAAGCGCTGCAAACTTTGCTGTGTTCCACTCACTAGAAGGAATTTCTTACTAGAAACAAGTTTATAATAAGATTAAATTAGATAAATTTGCAAATGGTTCTTCCATGTTCTTTTCTGCAGCATGTCTCCTTAAACTTACCAACATTTTCTAGGGGTTCTGGATTTTCTTTGGCTTCTTTTGATTGCTTAGGGGCACCAACCACCTTTTCAGATTATAAGTGTAGTGAACATGCTCACATTTACTCCAATAAGATGCCTTCTTCTGGAGAATAGTCCATAGGCTCAAACAACTGGAAACATCTGGGTAAACTGAAAAGCCTTTCCCTCCACCATAGTCTGCTTAATGTCCTTATTTTAAGTGTACAATCATGCAGGCACATGGGCCCAGGAATGACAAAGTCAAATGTGTGAGAAAGAAATGGCTGCTTCTGGAGCCCAGGGCTGGTGTTAGACTCCCTTGACACAGGCTACATTTGCCCATACCATGGAGACGCTGGCAAAGGCCTCCCAGAATTTATCCTGTCATCTGACACTTAGTAATATTAAAGTATCTTTGTAAATTAGTTAGGCAAGTCATTTTCTGCTTCAAATTATACAACTACCCCCAAGAGGAATGACCCATGGAGAAATAAATCTTACAGTCTTCACCAGATAAGGCCTTAGTATCAGAGAATTATCATAGCCATTCCATACTCAAAACACATGAAGATGAAAAGATTATCAAATGATGGCCAGATATGTAAACAGACACCTTGGAGGGAAGGATGGAAACATATGACATGCAGATATCACTCCAATGAAGGAACAGAATCTGGAGAAAACTGGTCCTTGCTATATGAGCCCAGATTCACAGAGACTACTTTTAAAAACCCTCCCATTATGGGTTGAATTGTGTGCCCCACCCAAAATCCATATACTGAAGTTCTAACCCCCAGCACCTCAGAATGTGACTTCATTTGGAAATAGTGTCATTGCAGATGTAATTAGTTAAGTTAGGATGAGGTCCTTCTGGAGTAGGATCGGGCCCTAATCCAATGTGAGAAATCTGGACACAGAGACAGACATGCATAGAGGGAAGACAACATGAAGAGACACAGGGAGAAGACAGCCACCAGAAGCTCAGAGAGAGGCACAAATTTCTCCCTCAACAGCCCTCAGAAGGAACCAACCCTGCTGACATCTGTCCTTAGGAATTCTGGCCTCCATAACTGTGAGACAATAAATTTCCATTGTTCTAAACCACCCAGTTTGTGGCACTTTGTTACAGCAGCCCTAGCAAACTAATAAACCTCTCCACCCACGTTTAGCACTGGAAAGAAAAAAGTATGAAACACCAAAAAATAAAGGGATTCAATTTCCAAAATCCTGCTCTTCTTTGGCAATATAAAATGCTAAACCACAGAAATTAAGTTGTAGCATCAGATATTTGATTAGGGCACCAAAGAGGAAAAAAAACAAAACATGATTAGGGAATGAAATAACTTGCTCTCAGAGCTATTAGGTGAAAGATCTGAAGTCTGACCCAGGTCTGTTCAAAGATAGTCATTCCATCCTGTGTTCTCCTGGGCAGGCTCTCACCTCTCTTCTGAGCCCTAACCCATCTCCTTTTTACCTCTCTTTGGCCCTCAGATACCCAAGGCCCTACCCAAACCACCCCTCCTCCAAGGAACTGTATCCCAAAATTCATCTTCCTTCACAAACAAAACTCCCAGGCCTCAGATCTCTACTAGATTTTCAGGGAAAAAAAGCCATTTGAATATCTAAAGCAATTTACATAGCGTGTACATAAGGCGTACACATGCCTGAGGAGATGGTAAACCAAAGAATCTCTATTTGGCCGAGTGCATGGGGCAGATAACTTCAAGAAGGTGCATTTGGGGTGTTACTTGATGGCTCTGGGCAACTTCTCCCACTCTTCTCCCAAACCCCCTTTCTCAAAGGGTCTGACTTCTGGTCAGTGATCTAAGTCATTAACTAGTCTCCCAAATTCCTTCCTCAATTACATTCATCCATTTATGCTTTGTTGAAATGCATAGGTCCCTGGGAAACGAACATCTCAGGGCAGTTGACCTCTCTTGAGAGCCACTGAGGGTTGAGAGGAACGAGAGTCAATACCCTGGGTTGAACGTCGGGGAGAGATGCCACATAGAAGAGGTTGATAAAAGACAGCCTATCTAAAAGACCTCGAGCTCAAACTTAGCCCGTCCCACCATCTTGCCCACACACAAAGAAAAACCTTCGTAAGAGCTATATCCCTAAAGTGCCTTTTCATGTCATGGTAATAGCAGCTTTACAGAGCATTTTCAATGTCTCAACCACTACCCTCAGCACTTTTTAGGCATTAACTCATTTCATCTTCACAGCAATCCTAAAAAGTGGGTACCACTATCCCTCTTTCATAAATGGAAAACCAGAGGCACCAAAAGGCAAAACCAGTATCCAAACCCAGGAGGCCAACCCCACAGGCTTTTTCCCCAACCACTGTACTATGAAGGGAAATCACATATGTGACGTGGGGTATTATTATTTCGGCAAAAACGTACAGTAGTAAATTTAAAACTCTGCCAGCTCATTTGAGATACAGCAAATGTTTCCACTTAGGTGCCCCAAGCAGACATCAGTAGCTCTAACAGGCCAGCTTTCTAGAGCCACCAGGCACACCTGAGGATCCCGGGTACACAAATCCTGCTCAAAGGATACACAGCCTGCCTCTGGAACCAAGTTTAAGCAACTAAGCAAATCTAAAATCATGACTTTGGCCTGAGGACTCAGGCTATTTCTTGTGGGTCAGATTTCAACTGTACCTTCTCATGGTATTTCACTGGAGGAGGCTGAGTGGAGTTCCCAATGCAGTCACGCCTTAATCATGGAATCGAGATGCCTCCTCCCTGCCCACCTCTGGAGCATTCCACAGTGGCAGTCCAAACAGCTTGTCTGAACTGTCACACTAAGGGAATTATTTCCAAACAGAACAGAAAAAAGAAAAAGAAATCCCAAACATCTGCTCTCCTTCCAAGATTTAAAAGGCCTGATGCAAGAAAGTAAAAACAACAAAATTAAATGTGTGGAATTCTAGTGAGTATAATGCCTCCGATAGTTTGTTTTTCCATAAATTCTTAATCTGCCTTCACCTTTTCACTTCAGTAAAGGAGAAGTAAAGTATATCAGTGCCTGACTGTAACAAAGTAGTGGCTGAATCAAAAGATGGCTTTATCAGGCTAGCTTTGACTTCAGAATACAAATCCGAGCTTGTGATGGTTTTCAGTTTTACGCCTCAACCAACAGGGCCGCTCTAAGAATTACACACCACACACACACACACACACGCACATGCTTCTCTTACTGAGTGATCCTAGTGATGAGAAACAAAACACAGCATGCACTGTGAAGTGAATGCCAGGAGAGGGCCTGCTCAGCCTTTTCAGGGAGAGCCTGAGAGCTGCTCTCCTCAAAGTTGTGCTCAGCCAAGCTCCACACACACACACACACACACGCACATGCTTCTCTTACTGAGTGATCCTAGTGATGAGAAACAAAACACAGCATGCACTGTGAAGTGAATGCCAGGAGAGGGCCTGCTCAGCCTTTTCAGGGAGAGCCTGAGAGCTGCTCTCCTCAAAGTTGTGCTCAGCCAAGCCCACCCAGTCCCAAGGGAGAAGGGACTGCTGAGCTCCCCACTTCTAGAGCCCATAAGCCTCCTGCAGGCAAAAGGACCCAGAGCCCACCCCTCCCCCAGGAAGGGTACTCCAATAGCTGTCAACAAGCCTGATGAGCTGACGTGTGTAACATACAAAGAGGGACAAGGGAGCAGCCTCTCCTCCTCCAGAGGGAGGATGGGATCAGCACTTCCTAAGGGAAAGTGTGGGTCACCAGGACGAGGAGCTTGAAGGGGGGCTGGGGAGCAGGAGAAAAGGATTCAGTGGGAACAAGAAAGGGAGGCAGGAAGGAGGGACGCCTGCTGTAGAGAAGAGGAGTGGTTGTGTTCTCCCAAAGAAAACATCTGTGGGGAACAATCTAATGAGTAAATTGGATTAAGTCACAACCTTTGCCCCTTTTTCTACACCGAGCAGGTAAATCAACCTGTCGCATCTGTAATGGTCCTGGGCGGATTTTGCCTGAGGAAGCCCAGCAAGGAAGGAGGTCCTAGAGAAAAAGGGGTAATTCATGGTCATGTCATCATTCACAGTCTTCCATCCATGGCAAAGCATGGGCCTTCTGTGGAGGAGAGCTGGAGACCTGGGTATCACTAGCTGCAGGGGCGGGAGGTGGGGGGACCTAGAGTGCAGCGGCAGCCAAGACACCCCACGCCCAGGAGTGAGAGGAACAACACTGCACGTCCTGACGTTCCCTAGCTACAGCAGACTGACAACGGACACCCTGGAGAGAGGAGAAGGGGGCAGCTCCTGCCACACAGGAGCTACACGGCTGACTCCTACGGTTGTTCTCTCTCCCCTCTGTTTGCTCCTTTGTAGTAAAGAGCTCTGAAGTCCTTAAAACAAAAAGGGTATTTGCTGATTCACAGAGCCAGAAAGTAGAATGATGTTTGCCAAGGGCTGGGAGAAGGGGCAATAAGAAATTGTTGTTTAACGGGTATACAGCTTCAGTTTCGCAAGATGAGAAGAACTCTGGAGATGGATGGTGGTGATGGTAGCACAACAATGTGAACGTACTTCAGGCTACGGGTCGGTACACATAAACATGGTTAAGACGGTAAATTTTATGTTACGTGTGTTGTACCACAATTTTTTTAAATTAATGGTATTTGCTAATCTTCAGGGTCAATAAAGAAAAAAGAAGGGTAACCAGGTGGATGTGTCCCACTTCACAGCTAATTTTGAGATGAGAAACCTAAGGGAAAGAAGGAGTGCTAGCAATTGCTAAAAGGAAAGAAAAGTAGATTCTATCCCAGGAGCCTGAAGCAGAGAAGAAGAAGAAAAAAAATAAGAGGCAGGATGAGCCTCTGAATTGGCCTTGGGGTTTAACAGTAGAAGAGCCTTGAATGATGCGGAGGTGACATACTCCTCCAGGCCCACCCCATAAAAAGGCTGTCCCCTCACTCTTCATTGTCTTTTCCAAACCATTGCTGTTCTGTCTTTCCTCGAGAGCCTCTTCCTTTGAAGCATGTGCATCTATTGTAATACCATCCTTTTCCATCCACCCCCCCAGTGCGTCTGAAGGCCTTGGCGTCTGGCTCCAAGGTCTTTTTCGCCCCTGGACTCCTGCCAGCATCTGGGTAACTTCAGTGTTCTCCTTGATGACTTGGCCAATCCAATTTCCCAAGTACTCGGCAAATGACAGGCACTATACCAGTGGCTTCACGTCGTTTTCTATAACCCTCACAACAAACCAAAAGCTTGGCTATAGCACCCCTGTTTAGAGATAACAGGGGCTGGGATTCTAAACCATGCTGGTCAGACTCCCAAGTTCATGCTCTCCTCTCTTTCCAGCCCTGCGTCAGAATGCAACTAAAACATAAACCTGAAGATCCTGCCCTCTATCCATGTACTCTTGCCTTGCTACCTCTCCCACTAAACCTCTTCCTCTGCCTCACCAAACATCCAACTCCTCAATCCCTGCCTTTTCTCCCAGTTAATCAACCCTTCCTGACACTTCTTCCTTCCATACCTGTGGCCAGAGAAAAGGCCAGGAAAACCCCTGTGAGACTGTTTCTTTGGCCCAATGCCCACGTTATGAACCCTCTCCCTTTGATCACCAGACTACTGATTAAATTAGTAAAATCCTCTAGGCCTACAATTGTAAGCAATGTTATGATGGTGATGTAAGTGCTGGTTTGAACTTATAATAAGTGTGTTAGACTGGTTGGGACCAAGTAGAGAGAAAACAGCTGACGGCAGGTGGCAACTGATAAGAACCATGGCTACTCCCAGTTAGCCCCGTAAAAACGACGCCCTGTGCTTCTTCCTGGGGCTCTTGGTCTAACAGGAGCACTCTCACCATTATGTCACTCCTGGCATCCACTAAAAGACAGGCTGTCTCTCTCCATCCCGAAGACAGTGACTCAGCACTCTAGGGGTCCCACGGGTGGTTGGAAAAAATCCTCACTCCCCTTACCATCTATCAACATATACTCACCACTATGGGTGATAAAATGTACTCTTCAATAGAAACCTCCCTTCCCTCTTCTCCAGCACCAAAGTTTCCAGGGGGAGTTGAGAAGTGAATTCAGTGGACTTCTGTTGTTTAATGTGAAAGCATATTTATGCCTGTGTATTCTTTGTCCTTAGGCATATCAAAAATGTAAAAGTATATGAGACACACTCATAACAAGTTCTGAACACTTGGTCATCAACAATACAGACAATAACACTTGGTCATCCACATCAACATCTTCATCAACATTTCCGCTCTCTTGTCCCGTTGTCCTGACCTGTCACCTCTCCCCAGCAATCCCCAGCAGCTCTCTGATTTCCCCAGTTCTGAGTGTTCCGGTACTACAGGAGAGAATCTCAAAGCACTGTTGATTATCTAAATTACAAATTTAAGAGCTCCAACTTCAGCTCTGCCCTAAATATTCCTCTATTGTTTTTCCCTATAGCAGCACTTCCAAAGCTGCTCCGTGTTCTTTGAGTCCCCTACCCCAACCCCAGCCCCTAACTTCCAAACAAAACAGTTATCCACAACTTCCATGCCTTCCACCTTTCAGGTTTTATTTCCACTCATCTTCCCCACGTCTTTCTTGTCCAAAAAGAAAAGTATCCTACTCCTTTCCAGGGCCAGTCACTCCTGCATCTTGACCCCATCCTTGTTTTCCCCTTCTAGGATGTTTCATCAGTTACTGAGCTTTTTCCATCCAACCAATCAATCAATAACGCCAGCCTTCCCTCAATTCCACCTACTCCTCAAACCATCGCCCTGTACGCCCTTGCATTCACCACCAAGCCTATCTGTGGTCCTCAGGCCCTCAGCCACCTCACCTCCCATTCATTCCTCAACTTCTTGTAATTGAGCCCCCATGAGTTAGAATCTAACTAATCTAATCTAATCTAATCTAACTTTTTCCCAGGCAAAGGTAAAAAATTTCCTATTTGTCAAACCCAGTCTTCAGTTCTCATCCAACTCTCCTTTCTGAAGTGACAGCACAGCCAGGAGGTGATACCAAGTGGGATTAATAGCAGGAATCCTGCAGTCAGTGGTCTGGGTGCAGTCGGCTTCCACCCTATTACAAACTCTTTGACCTTGAGTTGAATTACTCACTTAGCTGCACATCAATTTCCTCATCCCTAAAATGGAGAATGTGCTAATAGTAGCTCCTAGCATTTAAGGCTTATTAGCTAGCTTAGTCAATGAAGAGGTGCAATGTGAGATCATGGAAAGCCAGATTGGGAGTCAGGGGAACAGGGATTTAATCCCAGCTACAGAATCTTTGTAATAACAAGATCTCTGTAATAACAAGATCTCTGTTAAATAAACTGGGTGATCATGAAAGTGCTTTCTGGCCCTAAACACTTCTACAAGACATTAAACAGTTTGGCAATAATTTGAGAAAATGTACAAATGAGTATGAAATGAACAACACATGTAATAAGGGATCCGTGGAAAGGGAAGAATACCGTGAGCAGGATAGTTGAAGGAGGTTAGAGGTTAAACAGGTAGAACTTCAAGGGACCCTGAAAGACAGGGAGGATTTTGATCAATGTAAAAGAGGGGGAAAAGACTTCGGAGTTTGAGAGGCAAAATGACAAAGGCATAGAGTGACTTAAGGTACACCAGGAAGATCTCCCCAACAAGGATATCTTCCCCATGACTTTTCAATAGGTTCTGAATGTCAGTTAATGGTATTGAAGTTATTGTTAGACCACAAATAAGTTCTTATTTATAACTGATAAAAATGAACGTGACCTATCCTGTGCAGCCATTTAAGGTAATTTGTAGAAGAAGGATTAATGAAGGATGTACACCAAGGTATTAATGGTGGTTGTCTCTAGACAATGACTTTTATTATGTTTATCTGTATTTTCTAAAACGAACATGAATTGTTATTTATGACCAGAAAGAATAAGAGCATATTTAAGCTTTTAAATGCAATTAAGGAGGTGGTGACACCTTAAACTATTAACAATAAAGGGGGCTTCCCTGTTGGCGCAGTGGTTAGGAATCCGCCTGCCAATGCAGGGGACACGGGTTTGAGCCCTGGTCCGGGAAGATCCCACATGCCGCGGAGCAACTAAGCCCGTGCACCCCAACTACTGAGCCTGTGCTCTAGAGCCCGTGATCCACAAATACTGAGCCTGCGTGCTGCAACCACTGAAGCCCGCATGCCTAGAGCCCGTGCTCCGCAACAAGAGAAGCCACCGCGATGAGAAGCCCGCGCACCGCAACAAAAAGTAGCTCCCGCTCGCCGCAACTAGAGAAAGCCTGCATGCAGCAACGAAGATCCAACACAGCCAAAAATAAAAATAAATAAATTAAAAAAAAAAAACAATAAAGGGAGACATTGCTTGACAGATGGCTGGGACTCAATTGAAGTCATAGACATGCCAGGAGCATTGAAAGAATTGTTGCAAGTGGGAGTAGCAAAGCATTGGCAATAGTCTTTGCCTTGTTCCTAATTTGCCCCTGCAACAGTATATTTTAACATCTTAAAGCCCATTTTATTATTTTTACACCCACTTTTATTTCTAGTACCCAAAAAGATTCAAAGATTTTATTAATTACAAAAGATCTCTTTTTAAGTACTGATACATAAAGGATAATGCAACTACTCATTCTTTTTTGGTGCTTTTTCAATGACAAATGTCTGTCAGTTATTCCTCCTTACTCTCAGATTTGGGGCACCTTGGAGTAGTTAACGGAGTTCTGAGGAGTGAAAGTTTGGGCAAGACGACTCATATGGATTAGCACGATGGGGATCATTTTTTATATACGTTAAGTTGTATTTTTAATTCATTCTCTCCTATAAATCAGGTTTTCTACAGCTTTTCCACCATTATGCCCTCAGAGAAAGGGGAAAAGCAACTCCTTCTGCAGAAAGGACATAACTTAGAAATATTTCCTACCAACCAGAAGGGGAAATTAAACTTTCCACTGAATGGTGACTTCAAAATAAGAGACATAAGCAGGGAGACAGGTAAGGCATGGTTTCTTTGCCTTGGGCCTAACTCTCAAAGTAAGAGGTTGTTAGGTAAAAGTTGAGGGGAAAGTCAAAAGTAGAGGGGTTTCTGCCCCCGTTTCCTGTTGGGACTCCAAGAAGAAACCTCATCCCAGAATAACTTCTTCACCAGTATGGAGGTGTCTCCCGGGAGGGAAAATGGTATGATGAGAGGAAGGTCTGAGGTAGCACCCCAAGGTCTTCCTCAGCTCCCTTGTGACATGGAAGGGATCCAGAAATTCCCATGTGCCCCATGGAGGGCTTCCTGGGGATTTCCAAGGAGGTTGCCAGGGCAAAAGTGAAAAGATCCTATAGCCGAGGCCCACAGAACAAACCACCCAGTCTGGAAATAAGTGAGAATCCCAACAGACCACAGGAGTGCGTACAGTGTCAACAAGAGATGAGGTGGGTCAGGTCATCTAGGGAAGACCAACCACCAGGGCCCAACCAGAATAAGAGAGAGGCCCAGGTCCATCAGAAGCAGATACCAGCAGATGGTCAGTGACCTGCAGAGAAGTGACACTGGTGTGGAGAACTGAAGGCAGCACAAAGGCCTAAGTCTCTGCATAGACCTTGAGGTCACTTAATACCAGTGGTGCTCCAATATATGTTTAACAACAGACTCTCCAGAGAGGAAAAGCCCTGGTTTGTAGCATTTAGAGATTTTCTTGGTGTAAATACTGCCACCAAGGAAGATTTCACCTTTGCACCATTGAACTTAGAGTTGGGAAGAGATGAGGTTCATAGAAGCATACAATTTTATAGTATTTCCACTTACAGATACAAGAGACATAACTTCAGTAACATAGATAACAGTAAAATATAGTCAAATAATTAGGAAGTGATGAGTTTTGAGTATTACCTTTCTTGTCAGTATTATTTCTTTAATTGTAAGTTTGTATAACTTAGTTATTAATAAAGACTGCATTTAAAAACTGACTTACAAAATTCCCCAGGATTTAACAATCAGTTCTGGTAAGCCAGTGCAAGCCAGCTAGAGCATGCCACTGCTTAAGAAACCCTGCCCATTTTCTCCAAATATCATCTTGGAGAGGTATAGGGTTAGTGGAAGAAAAATCAAACAACTGGGTCATTTACCCAAATAAATTAAATTATCATTAATTAATAAATGTCAGTATCTACTACTACCTCCACCACCATCATTTCCAACGTGAAGGCTGGAGAAGAAAATGAAATCAGTTACAAAAAAATTAAAGAAACTATATTTTCCTTGCACATCTCCATTTTGGTGTGTGTCAATTAAAAATTCTGTACCCAGTAGTGGAAGGAATGACAGTAGCTTATGTGGGTGTAGGTTTATTGTTCTCACATAACAGAGTCAAACTTATACTTCATGGTCACAAAATGGCTGCACCAGCTCCAAGCAATACATTTGCAGACAAGCCAAGATAAAGGGGCAAAAAGTCCAGCAGTTTCTGTACTCTTCTATCAGGAGCACAAAAACTTTCCCCAGGAATCTGCCTTCTCTTGCCCCTCCCCATTCACTTCCTCCCAGTGGACTTAGGCTGCTTAAGTCTTACTGGTCAGAACTAGGTTACTCAGCCATCCCTACCTGCAAGGGAGACTGGGAAAGATATCCCAATTGGCTTAGACCAGTCAAGATCCACTGCCCGGGATAGGGCATGTTGCTGCCAATAATGAACAAAATCGGGTTCTGTTAGCAAGGAAGAAGGGGGTGATGGAGAACAGGCAAGCTGGAAGCAAGCCTGGCACAACTTAAGTCAGTATTTCTAACCCCAATGCACACAGCAAAGAGGATGGATTATTTTAAACGGAAAAGAGCCAAGATTTGGCATTTGTTTGCCAGAGCTTAAGATGGAAATGCAGGAAGAGCCTGGCAGTATCTCTCATATTTAATCAGAGGTTATAGGGGTGCAAACAGAAGGGAGGCTTGGAGGGCTTAGTCGCCTGAGCAGTGGTCTCCTCAGACTCCTAGAGGAAGCTTTCCTTTTCGCCACTTCAAGAGCAGGAAATGGGGGTAAAGAAAATGAGGTTCAATGTTAAAGAGGTTTCCCCATCAGGGAAAATTAGGGAATAATAGATCCTTGTTGCTTAATACTTTAGGATGCTCAGAGCTTTTACCAAGCAGTGCTTTCTAGGGACCTGAGTCCCACTTGCTCTTTGCTAAGTACACACTTCAGGTGTCACTCACAAAGCTGGGGAGAGCAAGCAGGACTGAGAAGGAAAGTGAAAAGGTCCTTCTTTCCCTACTTCTGATGAACCTCTAGACTACCTAAGGTTAATTACTTGAATGGTTGGGGCTTATTCCGTGGGAAAGGAGCTAAATGACTAAACGTCTGTGGGCACTGAGCCACACAGCCCATCAGCAAATGGAGCCTGCCCTACTGTGACTGGGTGCCTGACTCTCATTGGCCAACTGTAGGAATCATACTAGATCCAGGAAAAAGGCAAGTCACAGATGCTCAGGACAGGGTCCCAGGTGGATGAAAGGCTAACTCCTAGACAGGACTTAAATTAAAAGTTCCACAGTAGCTTTTCTGATATGAAATGTAGGCCCTTTAGTTGAACAAGTTGAATAAATAATTTCAAGCACAAAAGATCTGAGATTCATCTGTCCACACTGTAAAAATTACAGGTGTGAATTAAGTTCCTTCTTCTAGTGTAGCATAGCCAGTGCTTTTCCCCTCTTATATAGTGTTAACTTGTTTAAAGAACATGTACACAACAGGTTTTTGAATTTTTCATTTCCCATGTTTCTTTTTTTTTTTTGCGGTATGCGGGCCTCTTACCGTTGTTGCCTCTCCCATTGCTCTGCGGCATGTGGGATCCTCCCAGACCGGGGCACGAACCGTGCCCCCTGCATCAGCAGGCGGACCCTCAACCACTGCGCCACCAGGGAAGCCCCTCCCATGTTTCTTATTCAAAGTTCTCTTCTTGAACTCTTTATCTGTGGGAAGAAAAAAAAAGTTGCTGCCTCTTTAAACAAGTACTCAAGCCTGAAAATGTTAACTAATTTCATTTTCTTGATAAAGTCTGTCTGTGATCAGAACTGAGTCATACCAAAAATACTTCTACAAGACTTGACCTTTTACTTAAATCCCACATTGAGATAATATACTTAAAATGGTTATCAATAAGACCTTTGTTTTTAAAAGCACATTTAAAATAAATCACTTTTTAAAAGGAGAAAACTGTTTTCAATTAAGTTCTTTACAGGCAATCAGCTTGAGAGTATGTTTGCTCTTTTATTTTCTTTATATATAAATTATGCCCAAGACTGCCATGATAATAGTACTATACAAACTATACTTTACCTTTGTATTTACTTCTTGTCAGAATAAGCTCTACAAATTAATCTGTTTCTAGAGTGCTTTATGACCAGTAAGACCCAGGGTAAAAACAATGCAAGCTGCCACCAATTTTTACGGTTAATGAGAAAAACCGAGTCCAATTATATGAGGATAATTAATTCTTAATTCCTTCTGACAAAGAGTGTTCTTGCAGTAGAAAAATTTTACTCAATTATAACAAAGTTTTATCATTTAGAAAAGTTTTGAAAACAGACTTTTTGCTTGAGTCCCTGAGCAAAGTGACACTGTGATACCTAACTACGGCTAATTACTAGGATTGGCCTTCCTGTATGTTTTAATCACCTAATTCTTTTGTCATCAAACTCCTGTTGCCCCTTAAAATGCTGGGAACTTACTAGATAGATATTTTATCTAAAAATTATC
This sequence comes from Neophocaena asiaeorientalis asiaeorientalis, assembly GCF_003031525.2. Taxonomy (NCBI): domain Eukaryota; kingdom Metazoa; phylum Chordata; class Mammalia; order Artiodactyla; family Phocoenidae; genus Neophocaena; species Neophocaena asiaeorientalis. The sequence continues at coordinate 6,877,302 of NW_020174268.1, read as the reverse complement.
CATTCCAAAACTGGTATTTCTCAAATTTCCTATTTTTCTCCCTTTGGCTTAGCCCTCTATCCCATCCATGTTAGAGGCTGTTTATTAGTGGCAGAGTTTACATTTCCCTTGGTGATTTACTATTAACGTCCTAGAGGAGTAAAATTCCGATCTGAGCAAGGACAAGCCTGGAAAGAAAATAATCTTGGAATGAAATCATTATATATATATTTATTTTTGTTTGTTTGATACATAAAGTTAATCCAAATCACCATTAAATGAGCTTGCTACTTCTAAAGTTGCTATGGTTAAGTGCGGGACTTTTGAAAATTGGACTCATAGAGTATTTGCCGGATTTCTCTTCCTTGACCCCTCCCACCACGGCCTGGGTAAGGAAGCACAGGATGAGGCCCCAGAGTCCAGAGTGGGGTTGGAAAAAGTATTTATTTCAAGGGCCTAGAAATAAGGAGAGTTAGAAACGAGTCGGGAGTGCAAGAAACTGAAAATCTCATCAACCCAAAGGGGCAAGCACAAAGCTGGAAAGAAAAGACAAAGGTCAAGTTTGAGATATTAGTTGGATGGGCATAAAGAACAGTCCAGGAGAAGGTCTGGAACAAGGTGGGCACCCTTGTACCAGCAGCAAACCACACCAAGGAAATGACATGGGTGGGAGAGGGATCGGGTGACCAAGGAGGGAGTCTGGTTTGAAGGTACAAAGGACAGCAGTAAGAAAGACCATAGACTTCAAGTAAAGCCAATCTTTCTCCTTAGTCTTTCTTTTGGGCCAGTTACTGGTCCAAAGACCTCTGAGAAGGTTTACCACAGAAATAACACCACTACAGCATATTTTACCTCCCAGTTAATTGGATTAAGAAGTTAGGAGCTATATTTTCACCCCTCTGGCATAAGCCACCTCTGAAAGAAAGAGCCCCTCACCGAGAAAGCCTATCCCACCCAACAGGTATTTCCCTGCACTGTGGCCCAAATAACTCCACCAAGTGGATCAAGCTGTAATCTTTTGACAGACTTGTCTCTCAGTCAAATTCTCAGATGAAGAAAGCTGACAATACAAAACCCAGAAGGCATAATATGGAGGTGAGTCAGCTCAAGCAGGCTTCTCTGAGACAATCCAAGTTAGATGAAGAGAATGGAAAAAGAAAAATAAAAACCCACAGGATTTCTTTAAGCTATGATTCACGCAGAAACTCTGGTCTGACTGTTACTTTTGAGGTGGGTAAACCATTTAGAGACTTTATGGAGTGGATATAAGCATCTTCTATAGAGAAAAAGAGCGTCATCTTTTCATAGAACAGAGAAAGAACTCTCTTATCATTTCCTGATGTCAGGACAGCAATATAAAGTATATACTCTAAATTGTTAAATGAAGTGGAGGAAAGATCTATGGATCAATATAACTTCAAGAAAAACATGTGAAATAAATAACTTTATTACAACTTTCCCATGCCTTTCCTTTTACTGAAGTCTAAAAGTATGATCATATCCATCAAGTAATACCCATACATATGAATGGAAATTGAATTGTAAATTACATATTCCTACAATCTTGTGGATACTGTGATGGAAAAAATTATGTGTCAACTTGACTCGGCGGGCCACAGAGTGCCCAGATATTTGATCAAACATTATTCTGAGTGTGTCTGTGTGGGTGTTTCTGGATGAGATTAACATTTGAATGGGTAGACTGAGTAAAGCAGATTGCACTCACTACTGTGGGTAGGCCCCATCCAACTAGTTGAAGGACAGAATAGAACAAAAGGGATGAGTAAGAGAGAATTCCTTCTGCCTGACTGCCTTCAAGCTGAGATATCAGTTTTCTCCTCTCTCCAGACTTGAAATGAAACATCACCTCAAGCCTGCCAGCCTTCAGACTAAAACTACATCACCGGCACTCCTGGGTCCCCAGTTTGCAAGCTCATCTTCCAGATCTTGGGACCTGTAAGCCACCACAATCACATAAGCCAAATATATATATATATATATACTACACACACACACACACACACACACACACACACACACACACACACACACATCCTGTTTCTTTGGAGAACCCTAATACAGATGCTTCTATAAATTTTATAGCAAACTTGTGTAAAAGATAAAGATATATCAAGTAGCCTTAGTTGTTTGCCTCTCCCCTTGACCCACAGCCATACGTCCTGCTCTGGCAGTAACTCAAAGAATGAACTAGGGTAAAAGTCACACACAGACTTAAAAGGAAATAAGTCCCCACTGGCACCGCCATATTCAGAGCTGCCACATTCAGTCAGGGCCATTTACATCTAAATCTACCACCTTCATACAGCCTTCTGGAAGCAGGCTGCTTTAAACAACATAATTTCTAAGGAGAGACCGAGAAGGGAAGGGAGGAGTGATGCTTTGGGCCCACCGTCTGGTATATACTGTAACTATAACTGTACACCTCCCCTCTTAGTGGCCCCACCGATTTAATGAAAGAATGAAGGCAGGTTGATCTGGTTTGCAGGGTCTTAGAGGACTTGACTCAACACATTATATCAATGTAACAACAAGCATGTCTCAGCCAAGATCAAAGTGTAAATAAGAGCAAAACTTTCATACTGATTTGAAATTTCCATTCACCAGAATTCTGGAGCAAGGGGAGCGTATGCTCACAAGAAAACCCACCTGAGCTAGAGAGTACACATTCCAGAGGAGACCAGTGTGTGGTGTGGGAGAGCACAGGATGGGAGAGCCACCCAGAAGTACACTCTTCGCAGAACAAGAGAGAGATTTTCCCAGTTGTCCTGAGTATGAAACTGGCAAGAAGGAAAGAGGGGCAAAGGGAATTTTTAGGAAGCTTTCTGTATGGTTTCACTACGTGAAATCCCTATACTGCAATATTTTTAAAGTAAACCTTAGGGTAAATATTTACATTATGCTTCAAGGTTTCTCTAATTAGACTGTTGTTGAAAGTTGCACTTACAAGAGATTAGACCTATACAAGGAAGCCTGGCTTTATGTGAGTTTCATTTAGGCAAAGTCCATCTTCAGATTTCAACATATTTCCCAAGCCCCTTTCAGTGCAGACCTTTCCTCTTATTATAAAAACTTACGATCCACAATAAGCAGAATGTGGAAAGACTGAGCTTTGGTGAAATCTTAGCTTATTTTTATGACTGTTAGTATCCTGTGGCATAAGCATCCATCAATTAACTCTAAAAAAGCAACTTGGGATGTGTCCAATATTTTGACTCCAGGCGTGGCTCTAAGTTTCTTCCATAATATCCCAGATCAACAGTAAGGTTATATAGACCCTATATAGCACATGTAGAGAAGGCAACAAATACCAGTTCCAATTATATTCTCATCACCTAGGAAGACTAGAAAATGTTTTACAATAAAAAAGGAACACAAGGGCTTCCCTGGTGGCTCAGTGGTTGAGAGTCCGCCTGCTGAGGCCCCGGTCCGGGAAGATCCCACATGCCGCGGAGCAGCTGGGCCCTTGAGCCATGGCCGCTGAGCCTTCGCTTCCCAAGCCTGTGCTCCGCAATGGGAGAGGCCACAACGGTGAGAGGCCCGCGTACCAAAAAAAAAAAAGGAACACGAAATGTCACCACTCTGAATTATGCCACAAAAGGCACCATAAAGAGAAATCAGACACTATTATAGTGTAATATCTTAGGGGACAGATTCTAAAACCAGTGCTTAGGGCTAAAATTACATATGATCAAAATGACCCTTGAGAACCCTCTTGCACTGTTGGTGGGACTGTAAATTGATACAGCCACTATGGAGAACAGTATGGAGGTTCCTTAAAAAACTAAAAATAGACCCAGCAATCTCACTACTGGGCATATACCCTGAGAAAACCATAATTCAAAAAGAATCATGTACCACAATGTTCACTGCAGCTCTATTTACAATAGCCAGGACATGGAAGCAACCTAAGTGTCCATCAACAGATAATTGGATAAAGAAAATGTGGCACATATATACAATGGAATATTACTCAGCCATAAAAAGAAACGAAATTGAGTTATTTATAGTGAGGTGGATGGACCTAGAGTCTGTCATACAGAGTGAAGTAAGTCAGAAAGAGAGAAAAAAAAAACGGTTCTGATGAACCTAGGGGCAGGACAGGAATAAAGACACAGAAGTAGAGAATGGACTTGAGGACACAGGGAGGGGGAAGGGTAAGCTGGGACGAAGTGAGAGAGTAGCATTGACATATATACACTACCAAATATAAAATAGATAGCTAGTGGGAAGCAGCCACATAGCACAGGTAGATCAGCTCGGTGCTTTGTGACCACCTAGAGGGGTGGGATAGGGAGAGTGGGAGGGAGGGAGATGCAAGAGGGAAGGGATATGGGGATATATGTATAGCTAATTCACTTTATTATAAAGCAGAAACTAACACACCATTGTAAAGCAACTATACTCCAATAAAGATATTTTTTAAAAAAAAGACCCTTGAAAATCCCTAAGGAGGGCACCATGTTGGAGACACACAGTCCCTCAGTTCAGGCCAACACATCCATATTTTCCTCCAAAGGTAGAACAGATGGTTTTGGTTAAAACCAGAGACCTAGCTTCTGTTTAGAGACTATGTGGTAACAACAATATGTTGTACCAATCAACATTAAAATCACTCTCAACACAAGGAAAAGTTCACACCATGAGCAGCACATGGAAACTAAGACAACACAGGGAACGGCAGGCTCTTTTCTATCATCTCCTGTGTGCCCCAAAGCAAGCACTCACTGGTTGGAGTAGGGAGCAAAATTATCTAAGTATGATTGTATTTGTTTAAGCTAAACATACAGTTGATAAGATTCCAATCTAGTCAGAAGAAAAAACACAGTGGGAAAGAAGACACATCGAAGTGAACTTGACCCTAATCGAAGTGTTGAACTTGACTCTACAACTGAAGACCCAGTGTCACTCACAGTAAATCTGCATGAATATTTAGTCTTACCAGCAAATACACTTTGTTGAAAGTCCAAAAGATACCAAAATTTCCTTGAATTCTCAGAATTATCCTAAAAGTGGAGAAAAGAGAAACCTCCTCCAGAGTAGAAACTGCCCCAGAAGAGTTTAAGAAAAGCCACACTCGGTTTCCACTGCTTAACAGATAGCTGTGGCCCTATGAAAGCCAGAAGTGACGCAACACTACAGACACAAACCATGTTCTAAAAAGGTGAGAAGCTAGAGGAGAACATGTCCCAGTTCCAGAGTCAACAGCATGCAATTCATCCAAAGCTTGCTGGAATAAGATGTGCTGTGAACACAGATGATTTTAAACCCCTTGGCTTACAAAGCATTAGAAGCCCAACTTGGACATTGAATAGTCACTCTTCCACGAAAGCCCTTTGGCCACCAATGACCATCCCACCTACTGAAGCATCAGGACAGGAAAGCCCAAGGTAGAGGCAGGTGTCTATGTCTGCATTTGAAAGAAGCTGCATAGGGATCTGATTCTGAAGCATCCTTATTTTATGTCCTCTAATTGCCATCAGTCCAGTCCTGCCTAAGAATGCGATTCCCAAACTAGTCCTTGTCTTTTCCCCTGGGTTAGAGAAGATAAGCCAGAGCAACAATGGGACAGCAGCGATGAGAGGGCAAGGGATGAAGAATTAAGGTCTGAGAGGATAAACAGAGATGAAGGCTGCCACCAGAGAGGCCGAGCTGGGAGTAGCATGACTGCTGCCCTCTGCTGCATCCATCTATTATTCAACAAATACTGATTGAGCATCTATTATGTGCACAGCACTCTGCTGTGCATTCCTTATGTTTGATTGTCTTAAGGGGGGATTGTTTCCAGTGCCCTTTTTCTTGAGGGTTCCTGGTTCACTGGGTGAGTAAGCACCGACTTTTCCTTTTCTTATGGCAGGTCACAGTTCTCACCCCACCTTCATGCAATCAGAGGCTCCCAGCCCCGGAGGCAATGAAAGGAAGAGGAGAATTCAGCCATAGCTGTAAGCGAATTGCCTCAAATATGGTCAGTTTCAAAATCAAAGCAGGGACTGGGTTCACACAGTATTCAGTGGTAAAACAACGCTTCATTTTCACTGCAGATCCCTGGAGGAACATATTTATATCAGAAATTTGAGAACACTTGGATTATTCCCTAGAGCTCAAAAAGGGAAGCCAGTAAGGGTAATGTAGAGTATTTCAAGAGATTTTCGAGTTCAGAAATCGAGGACAGAATCTATAAGATTTCAACACAGGTTAACATAAAGCAAGGGTTGTATATGGTAAGGCCGACTGAGGATCCATTTCTTCTTCTGAGGGAAGAAAGGTGCCTGCAGTCCAGTTGCCATTTCTCAAAAAGACTATATCCTGCCTGCAGTTAAGGAATTGAAGAAATCGTTGTTCCTAAGCCACAGGATTCATCTTTTCCTTGATCTGCAAAAGTATGCCCATCTGTGACAATGCAGATTTGGGCAGTTAGAAAACAAGATCAAAGACAAGGAAATCCCAGCCACTGTTTTCTGCAAGCTATCCTCAAGACTGAGACCAAGGTCTTTGCTCTCCTTGACATTGTTTATTGATCTTTCTGTTCTATCAAAAACTATATTTATTAAAAGAAAAATAAAATAACAGTGAGCATTGATAAGCTAATATCCTGATGTACCTGTACTTGTGTGAGACAAAGCTGATACCAGATGATTTAAAAGTACCTAGGGCTTCCCTGGTGGCTCAGTGGTTAAGAATCAGCCTGCCAATGCAGGGGGCACGGGTTCGAGCCCTGGTCCAGGAAGATCCCACATGGCATGGAGCAACTAATCCCATGCACCGCAACTACTGAGACTGCGCTCTAGAGCCCATGAGCCACAACTGCTGATTCCGCGTGCTGTGACTGCCGAAGCCCATGTACCTAGAGCCCGCGCTCCGCAACAAGAGAAGCCACTGCAGTAAGAGGCCTCCGCACTGCAACGAGGAGTAGCCCCCACTTGCCACAACTAGAGAAAGCCCGCACGCAGCAACAAAGACCCAACACAGCCAAAAATAAAGAATTACAGGAAGATGGCGGAAGAGGAAGAGGAAGATGGCGGAGGAGTAAGACACGGAGATCACCTTCCTCCCCACAGATACACCAGAAATACACCTACACGTGGAACAACTCCTAGAGAATACCTACTGAACGCTGGCAGAAGGCCTCAGACCTCCCAAAAGGCAAGAAACCCCCCACATACCTGGGCAGGGCAAAACAAAAAAGAATAAACACAGACAAAAGGATAGGGACGGGACCGGCACCAGTGGGAGGGAGCTGTGAAGGAGGAAACGTGTCCACACACTAGGAAGCCCCTTCGCGGGCAGAGGCTGCGGGTGGCGGAGGGGAAGCTTCCGAGCCACGGAGGAGAGCACAGCAACAGGGGTGCGGAGGGCAAAGTGGAGAGATTCCTGCACAGAGGATCGGTGCCGACCAGCACTCACCAGCTCGAGAGGCTTGTCTGCTCACCCGCCGGGGCGGGCGGGTTTGGGAGTTGAGGCTCGGGCTTTGGCCGGAGCGCCGGGAGAGGACTGGGGTTGGCGTAGGAGGTGGACTTTGAGAGCAAGATTTATGATTTTTCCCCCTTTTCCTTTTTTTGTGAGTGTGTATGTGTATGCTTCTGTGTGAGATTTTGTCTGTATAGCTTTGCTTCCACCATTTGTCTGAGGGTTCCATCCGTCCTTTTTTAAAAAAAATTTTTTTTAATAATTATTTTTTTAATTTTAATAACTTTATTACTATGGGAACATATGTATATGTATAAATGATTCACTTTGTTATAAAGCAGAAACTAACAAAATAGTAATAATAATAAAATAAATAAAGTACCCAGACGAGGACTGCCAGAAAGGGAAAGTAGAAAGCAGAATCTGACTCCTTTCTTACCTCAGTTAATGTTCTGTTCCAAAAACATCCCTCTCAAAGGGTGCACTTTGCAGAGATGCATCCTTAAAAGTTGTTAGAATGGTCAGTTTTATGGTACGTATATTTTACCAAAATAAAAAAAAAATCTAGAAGTCGGAGAGAGAATTCATGGATTGGGAGGTTGCATTTTTCCACATGACTGGAGCAAAGCATTTGAAGTATACAAGATTTGAGTTAGGTTACCAGATAGCATATGATGAGGATCCATGGCAACTCTCATAAAGAGTATGGACTTCGTGCTGATGTTTGAATTATTCTAACTAAAATGTTCACAGCCATTGATGGAGTAAAAAAAGAGGAGAAACACAACAGGATGATCCAGGAGGCTATTTCATCCATGCATGGTCTAACCCAGAGTCCTGGTAATGGAAATAGAAAGGAAGAAAAGAATTTATAACAAAGCAACACAAAGGAAGTATAAATGATTTGTTGATTGACTGGATGGGGACGGATTTACCAAAAAGAAAACGTCCAAGTTTTTAGCCTGCGACTGGAAAAATGATGGTACCATTAAGAGAAAAGGTATGACCAACAGAAGGAAGTGGCTTACAAGCTAAAACGATTTCCCTCTTCACATGTTAAGCTGGAGGTGACAAGAGAAAAAAGCAAGATGGGAAAGTCCAATAAACAGCTAGAGATTTAAGTAAGAGAGGCAAAAATGATAGCTAGTTCAATCTACCAAAGGAGGTGGAGAACATCATTTTCATCATGTAGCAGCTGATGAATTAACGATGACCTTCAAATAAAAAGAACTAGTATGAGTACAGTAAACATGCTGCCTTCATTGAAAAATATGGATTACTACCACAGAAACAAGCTATTGAAGAGGTTATGAAATAAAGAATAATACATACATCCTTTGGTCTAAAATTAAGCACATTCTATTTAGATGAATTATAATGTCCTTTATAGAGTATGCAGAAATAATTTTTGAGACAAGTTTCCTCGGGTGGACTAATGGAACCAAAAGAGAAAACTTTAGGATCTATGCTCTCAACTTTTCAATCCAATTTTCTGAATTATTCAACCTGAGATTTCTTAGTCTAATATCAACACACATTCTAACAACATAACGTAGGAAGAATTGCCAATACCCTACTCTTTGGTGATATTATCATTCATCTAGCCATTCAACAAACATGTACTGATACAGAATTAGAGTAGCGGGAATGCAAAGAGGAATGCCACATATCCCATGCCTTGGAATAACTCAGAGTTTAGAGGGGGAAATAGAGTAGATGAAGCATTGCTCCTGATCTAGTACACTAATACTCTTACCCAGGCTCCTGGTGTAAGTCTCCCTGTAAAAATGCCCACTTGTATTGTTTACCTTAGTTTTTAGAAAGATTTGATCATATTAATCAGTTGATTATAACAAACTATTACAAGCAATTACTACATGCTTGGTTAACCAATACATATGTAATTATTGTAATTATTACTTTAGATGTATGGAGAAAGATAGGTGATAGTAGTTAGCAAGAAAGGAAAGAATGAGCCATCTAATTTCCAAATAATTTTGAAGCTCCTCTCTACTTAAACATGTAAAAAATATTCTTTGCAGAGCCCAGAATCAACAATACTACATAGCTGCTCCAACTGGAACTTTTGCTACCTTTATTATCTATGCACTTCAATCCAGCATGTTAAAAAAAGGACTAATTCATTCTGCTCACTGTAATTTCATGAATGTATCCTTTTCTCCCCAGAAATCATGCCAGCTCCTTAAGGATAAAAATTGTCTTAGTTTTCTTTTGAGACTCCTATGAGCCTAGAGTAGGTTTTAATAAATATTTGCTTAATTTAATTAAAATAAATTACGTATGTGCCTTGAAATCCTGTGCCAGTTACATTATATTGTAGAACATTGCCAAATTAGTAATTAAACATGCTGCTCTTGGTTAGCACCAAATGATTTCTTTTTGTTTTTTAATATACAAAGTGCTACTGCTCTTTCTTACAGCCAGTTCCTACAACTTTGGAATTTACAGTATTTTCATATTTCCATAATGACACCTGCTGGTAGAAGAAGAATGGATGAACTGCAGGAATTTTATTCAACTAGCTGTAGCCAGTCACGGTGCAGTCTGAAATAACTAACATTCCTGAGCCCACAAAGAGTACAGCTGTGTGACTCCAAATACCCAAGCACTAAAAATTTGACAATATAAGGTAAGTACTATTTCAATGCTCTTTTCCAACTAGAAATAAAACTTATCCCAGGAATCTCAGTCCAAAGCAAACTGATGTAATTAAGGGTAGTTATTATTAAGGACCTTAAAATTATCAATTAACTTCTGTTAAATATTCTAAATTTAAAATATGGCTATTTGAGACTATCTTTCTCAAACTTTTTCTATTGTTTCGTATGATTAATTAATAGATCAAGGTTTAAGTGGCCCAGAAGACAATGGATGGGGCATTTGTCTCAGTGGTAACCTGCATGTCTTGTCCTTTGGGAGAGCAAGCCCGGCCACCTCTGGAAACACTGCTAGAAGCTTAGGATAAGGTCCAGGTCTCCTGCGATAGCCAAATAAGTGACATGGCCGTGTGCTCATTTGTTCTGCATTGGGGACAGGATCGTGCCTGCTCACACCCCTGTCACACAGTGGGCATGGATAAATATTTCTATACAAGTGTGTGTGTGTGTGTGTGTGTGTGTGTGTTGGCAGCCAAATAGACTACATCCCAGGTGGATCTCACCCAGACACCAAAATGTCAGCCAGATTTGGTGGGTTCACTTTGACAACACCTGAGTTTATTTCACTCAGTAGTTTAGAAAGCAGGAAAATTAACCAAGATGGCCTCAAATAAAATATGGATAAGCTATACGCACCCAGGTTTCTTAATTCAGAATTATTTAATCCTTGAGCCATATCAAATGATTGTGAGAGAGAGAGAGAGAGAGTGTGTGTGTGTGTGTGTGTGTGTGTGTGGTGGCAGACACACTGAACTGGAACTTTTGGCCCAATACTCTACATAACTGATGAAAGCACTTCATTCTTTGCTTTATACTCAGAGAAAATACCATGGTGATTCATCTTGTCTAGGGCTTGTTAAAGACAAGAATCACAGGGAGAACCCCAGCTCTCTTTTTAATAACCTTTTATCAAAATTCATTTTGAAGGGAGACGCAAGAGGGAAGAGATATGGGAACATATGTATATGTATAACTGATTCACTTTGTTATACAGCAGAAACTAATACACCATTGTAAAGCAATTATACTCCAATAAAGATGTTAATAAAAAATTCATTTTGAAAAGACAAAATATTTTCTCCCCTGGGTCCCTGACCTAAGATAAACCCATGAACCATGCAAGAGAGAAGAAGAAAAAAAGGATAAAAATATATATGGAGTGTTGATCGCATGCCCCGCACTGTGTTAAGTATTCCTTTAGGTTTTACAGCAATCCTGTGAAGTAGGACCATTACAGCTGAGGAAACTAAAGTTTAGAGAGGCTAGGAACCTGCTGAAGCCGCACAGCTTGTAGGTGGTAGAATCAAGGTTTCTCCTTCCTTTTCAGCACGCTGCTTCCCCTCTACACACGTTCCTCCAGCTGCCCGGCTGCTACTGAACACGCCCACACAAGGAATGAAGGATCCAGGTTTTATAGGGCCTAAAGCTTATACAAATGTTGCAACCCTCTTTAAGGAAAATAAAATACAAAATTCGATACAAAAATGAATATTTATGGAGAATGAGTAAAGAAATTACACAAGTTACATTTTTTTTTAAAGATGACAAGTACTGCAAATATTTTCTTTCAATTTTCACTTTTGGCTTTCAATAGAGATACATCCTTCCTGTCACACCTGAATTTTTGTATGAACAATAATTCTGGAAAAAATACAAAACTAATCTGAAATTATGACATACACAAGAACAATTCTAATGTTTCTACATTGCATTGAGTTACATAATTGGATAAGTGAATTCCTCTTATACCACATACTGTGGCTTATTGATGAATGTGTGTGAGAATTTTGTCACCAGAACACTTGTTTCTCAGGGCGTTTCTCATGCTTTGGTGGCAATTTTGTGCATCCTTCCCCCATGAAACCACCAAATTTTGTTGGGACAAGATGCAACAGATACAATAAGACGAGATCCAGAATGGGATGCCAAAAACATGCATCTTCTCACACAGACATTCTTGCTGTCCTGCCTACAGCCTGTGCTCTACAAACACAAGAATTCTGATCAAATCTATTCCATACTATTCATACATATAGTGGGTTTATAATTGGATATTTGACATAAGCATATTCCAGACAAGAGAGAATATACTTGGCTAGGCATCAATATTCTGCTCGCAATTTTATGTCTGCTGAAGTAAGTATTTTCCACAGTTGAGCTTCTCAAACCTTGCTTCAACACTTTTTTCTTCTCCACCTACCCCCATTACTTCCTGTGATGAATGCCATAGGACTGGCTCACATCCTTAGGACCTTTGGCCCTCACCTGAGCTCCCCATCCATGCTGGTGAGCCATCCAAGGTGGTAGGAGTATTTGTAGAAGCCATTCCTCACCCAGATGGTTACAAAAGGGACTTCAAACTACTTAAAACTATCCCACAAAACTACTTGGATCCCCAATTCAACTTCCTTTTAGCCGGATCCAAAATATGCCCATCACTCAGATGGCAGCTGACAAATGGTGATGGGGAGGAAGTCAGAGTGAAAGAGAAGGTGACCTTGAGTGATTGTACCCAAAACATCTTGCTTTTGCAAGACTTAGAAACACATAATTCTGTGGACACACTGGTAGCACCTTTTACAGAGCTTTCATTATTCGATTGCTGGAGACTGGCCGCTGGTGTGGAATAGACCACATGGTAGGAAAACAGCATTGGAAGAGAAGCAATCCAAGGGTGGAGAGGACACCAATGAGTCTAACAAAGGTTCTGGGTGCTCCTATATATCCAGTGAGATTTGGTTCAAAGCAGACGCCAAGTAAGGAAAGAAGAGTAAAGGTCCAGCAATCATCTATGCTTCAATGATTTTAATAAAGCACAGTCAGCCAGTGAGACTGAGAATCCCCCCTCAAATGTTGCCTCCATGAGCCACTCTAAAAAAACTTTGGACAAATACGGTGGTACAGTTCAATGATTAAGATTAGCCTTTTGGCCCTTTTTTTCTCCCAGAGTGGTAGTTTCTTATCTTCTTCACATGCATATGATGGGTGACTTTGTAGAAAACTTAGCAGGACTATTGTCTCACACATTATTTTTAAGAGCCTGCTATAGATTGGAAGGTTGCGGCTGTTGTCTTCTCTTCCCTCTTGTCAGCTTATCAAAGCTTACATGTCTAGTTTCAGGGGGGGCAAACTGGTTTTCATCATATTGAAAACATAAATATGATCCCTCACAAAAAGACAGTATGAGGTCCCTTTGATATTGCCTGTAGAGCTGATCTTTCAAAGGGAAATATCCATTAATTTCAGCTCCAAAGGACACACAAAACTGCCCCCACAGGATGTGAGGGCTTCATTTATATGTCTTGTATAAACGATGCCTCTTTCCCCTCCTGTTGCTACCTGAATTGGGTAGGATGATCCAGGATGCTTGGGAATGTCTCCCTTCCCACAGATACTCTGCACACAAATCCCACAGTCTTACATCCTTCTCCTAACCCCTATACCCAAATGCCTAATGCAAGATTTTCTGACAGTTGTGCGGTTGAAAAAAAAGAATCTTGCCATGCTTGCTTAGTACTCTACAACAGAATCACATCACACTTCCTCTTGCCATAACGCTGGTTCACAAAATAAATGGAATGCAAAATTTAGTTCCTGGCTACTGTGTTCCAGGAACATTCATACGTGCTTCACACATACCCTTTTGAGTAAATATCATTATCCATATTTTTTAGATAAGGAAACTGAGGCTCAGAGAGAGTAAGGCATTTTTGCCAAGATCTTGTAGCTGTAAAGCAGCAGGGCCAGTATTCAAACAGAAGATATGTGACATCTTGTGAAGTGGTACCTGCAGCACGGAGTGGGGAGACCATGGGCTCTGGACTTAGCTTGTGGCTCTGCACAGGACACCAGTGTGGCCCGAGACAGATGACAGTGCCTCTTTCCTTGTCATAAAATAGGGGTAAGAATGGCACCCACCTCAGAGGCACTGAACAGGTGGAGGTTGTAAAAGGCCAGCAACTTAAAAGATACTCGGTAACTTTGTTACTTTTTCTTCTTCTCAAGCTTCTTGGAAGCAGAAGCCACATCATTTTTCTTATCTTGCACACACCCAACCCTTAGCAAATATCTGTGAAAATGACCCCTGCCGTGTCCAGTGCTTTTTGGTGTTTTCCAAAGCCACACTGGCATCCTTCTGCCCCAAATATTAAAATTCTTTTCTCAGCAGATTGATTGGATGAAATAACTCACATGACAGTGCACATAAAGGAGGAAATGGGTGGGAGAAGCATCTTGCAATTTATTAAACCACCAGTTCCAGCATCTCTTTTTTATTAAAAAATATTTTAAGCCAGTGGAATGTAGTAATCAAGTTGTCAAACAAACATTCTGAGCAGCATCAGGCCCCTACGATATGCATGAACAGCTCGTGGGTCAAGATTACATCCGATCCAATGAGGCCTGGCTGCCATGGGTCTAACCCAGCTGCTCAGACACCAACCTAAGCATGTGAATGCTGAAGCCAGCCCCCAGCCATAAATGAAGTCTACAGCAGTGTGAGAAATAGGACTGGGCCTGCAAATACACATTTTGGCAAGACCTGGTCCACTTCCCCCCATTTCTACTCCAGCCTAGTCTAAAATATCATTAACTCTAGCCTGGAATTCTGCAATAGCCTCTCAGAGGAGCATTCTCCTCATCCTGCCCTTGACCTCTTTCATCCATTCTCACACTGCAGCCAAATCTTTTAAAAACCCCAATGAGACTGTGTCAGTCTCCCGGTCTTCCACAGTTCTTAGAATCAAAACTAAACTCTTCATTTTGACCTAGAAGGCCTAACGGGATCTGGTTTCTGCTTATCTCTTTATTCAGTGAATGAATTAATGAATGAGAGAGATAGAGCAATGCACCACGTATCTAGGATGAAGCTCAGAATGTCTTGTATAAGATAGGTGACTGTGATTGCTCTCACTTAAACTTAATGGAATGACTTAAGCACACTGGGATGTGTACAGAACAACAAAGATAATTCAAACCCTGTACTTCAAGAGCTATATTCCATGAGGTGGTTTTCCAAACATGCAAGGAAGGGAAGGGTCTTGCTTAGCAACACTTGTTTCTTTCTCTTTTCCCTTCTTCAGAGTTAGACAGAGACAATGGCATGTAGACAGCCATGAACAGCTGTGAAAAAGAAACTAGGAATGCTAGGGGAAAGTAGATGTACCACTAGGAGGAAGGGAGAGAAAGAAATCCGTAAAAACACAAGGAATGGGGCAGGGAGGTGAGAGGAGGGAAGAAGCAATGAGGAAGAAAGGAAATCCATATATGGCTCTTTGCCTCTCCCTGCCTGAAACATCCATTTGACTGGAAAACCAGAAATCAAGGTGAGTCCCTGTGACCTCAGACAGACCTGTGACCATCCAGGAATGGGCTGCAGTACCTAGAAGAGTACATATGTGCACTCAGCTCTTTGGGTTGGTGGACAGAAGATGAGTTACCATTGGTTAATATTCTACCATCAGGGCTTTCCTGGTGGCGCAGTGGTTAAGAATCTGCCTGCCAATGCAGAGGACACCGGTTCGAGCCCTGGTCCAGGAAGATCCCACATGCCATGGAGCAACAAAGCCCGTACGCCACAACTACTGAGCCTGCGCTCTAAAGCCCGCGAGCCACAACTACTGAAGCCCGTGCACCCTAGAGCCCGTGCTCCGCAGCAACAGAAGCCACCGCAGTGAGAAGCCCACGTACCGCAACGAAGAGTAGCCCCTACTCGCCGCAACTAGAGAAAGCCCGCGCACAGCAACGAAGATCCAACGCAACCAAAAATAAATCAATTAATTAATTTTTAAAAAATATATTCTACCATTACTACGTTCATCTCCATTTCTGAAAATAATTTTCCCATCAATTCCCAAATTTCCGTCGACATTGAGTTTACAAGAGCAACACTGCTGAGTGAGGAAGTAAGAGATGAATAAGCCTTCTTCCATTCTCCTTAGCCCCTCTCTCACAGAACTCCAGAGTCACTGACCACTAAATGAGAGGAGCAGACTATGGTATTTTAGCTCCTTAAATAATCCCACTGTTCCTTCCTTTTTCTAAACTACTAAATGATTATAAGTATATATATATATATATCTCATATACTGTCATTATTTCAGTGGTCCAGGAATGCCTTGGGTCTCTTAATAAATGATAACTTCCTTGAGGGTATTTCCTCCCTCATTTGTATCCCCACAGCACTCAGCACAGTGTCAAAAACATAGCAAACATTCAAGAAAAACTCATTCCACTAAAGATGAGTCTGTGTTTTATTGTCTTCAAAAATCTTCTCTCAAGAACATGAGAATTTACAGTCTGACATTAGAGAAAAAACTAAGAATCACAGCTAAAATGTCAACAGTAATTTCAATAAATCAATGCCCTCAACCTCCTCATCTGTGTAGCAAAAACATTCTGATACCCCATGATGTGAGCAGTACTAATAATAGCTCATCCCGTTGCCATGTACACACTGAAGAGCTAGCCCATCAATAGATGTGCTGGAAATGCTGATCCAAGTCTAAACATATCACTTCCTTTTCTCTTCAAGAAGCAATTTTCCAGGTTTATACAAATATGCAAGGAGAATACTTCAGCCCATCAAGGCTGCCCAGAAGTCCTGTAGATTCATTAGCTGGATGTCCCCAAGCTCTTCTCACACTTGTCAGGACTGGACTGAGTTGTCACTGTCATTGCTGATGTACCTCATTCTCAAAAATGCAGCAGAATCTAAGGCTGCAATAACCGACCACTTGTTCCCCTGGGACCTATGGCAGAAATCATTAAATGATAGAATTCCTTCCCCTGAGTCTGGACTTGGCTTCAGAACTTCTCCTTTGACCCAGCACCCCAACCCAAGCAGCCTCAATCAAGCAGAGTGAAGACTTGAGATGAAGCCTTTCCCCGTATACAGGCTAAGGCTGTCTAATCTCCTATGAAGAGCTACTGTAAAGACCAAACTCCAAATCAGGTTGTGAAACAGGTTGCATTTGTCTTCAGTGACACCTACACCCTCTTTACCAGAGTGACTCCATTGTTTCTAATATCCCCAACCCCAACAGAGCCATCATTCTAGGATGTTTATGCCACATCAAGCTGCCAAATTTCCATGCTATGTGCCTACACCTGGCCTGCCTTCAACAGATGTTATTATATTCTCAGGGCCTTTCTTCTTCCAACTTTCTTCTCTATTAATACCTGAGTATCTATCAAATTACTCCTCTTGGACCCTTCTTTCTTAGTTCCATAGATAACGGCTTAGTTAGCCTGACAAAATCACCTAAATTAATGTGCTAAGGCTCCAAAGGGACATATTTGAATTTTAGCAGGCCCCTTCTTGGAAACAATGGCCTGATTGACACTAATGGGGAAAGTTTCAGACCTTAGTGTTAATTGGGTAGAAGAGAAATTTGGGAGTTATACCTCCTCAATTTTCTGAGTACCCACTCATAAACTCTTTTTCAATCAGTCACTGCTCTCAGTCTTTTCTTTTAGATCCGTTTCAGCAAGCCAACTTAACCACTATACAAGAACATGACCCATGAAACACCTAAAAATTACCGAGAAAACCTAAGGTAATTGAAAAAAAAAAACACATGATTTCTGTGGGCCTTTGGGCACATGGAAGAGTTTGCTAGAACCTTCCTCCACCCTCCCAAATTTTAAATCCTGCCTCTGTAAGCATCAACTCAGTACTTTCCAGAAGCTGAATAAATTAGCTATCCAATACCACTTAGGGTAAGTGGCTTAATGTTTTCACCAGATCTGACTAAGCCTAGACAACAAGGAGTGGGTAGGGATGAACATGTATTTTCATTTCTTTCATGAGCCCTATTCTCTGTGGACTGGTTGTTTCTAAAACTACACACAGAAAGCTTTAACTGCATGAGTAATTTTTGTTTTGCGGTACATTATTATTCACTTTCAATCATGCAACTCAAAAATGACTTACAGGATTACAAGAGAGTAGTATAAAGTTTCTAATACAATTCAATGGCCCTTAAGTAAAAACATGAACACCATCAACTGCAGTTATCCTGTGCAATGGCAGAAAACTGTCAAGCCCAATTATGTGAAAATGCGAGAGAACTGTTCAGACAAGCTCCTCACCAAGCCTTTCCATTGCTCATACAACGGAGGATGCTTAAGATCAAAACTTAATGGCAAAAACAAAAAACAACAACTTAATGGCATTAAATCGGTTTTCTGATTATAAAACATGCTTTTCAAGTCAGTTCAACGTACCGTTCTCTGTCCTGGTACCTATATTAGGATAAACATTAGAACAGTTATTCGTAGGAGACAGATCACAGAAGCCACTTGCCATAAAAATTTGTACATTCCAGGTGAAGCTGGAGAAAATTCTTGAGGTAAATTTACTAACGAAGAGTGATTTGAGAATACAAAATACTTGTCTCAAGTATTTTGTCGATCCTCTTTTACTAAATGTAATCCACTTCCTTGTATACTTGTTCAGTTGAAGTTTTGGAAAACTATTAGATTAACGTTTGGCACATAGTAAGTGCACCCAAAAACATGTTTGATAAATGAATAAATTCTTAGATATACTAAGGAGCTGCAATAGATGTAGAAAATTCACATGTAGAACCGTATCTCACTTGCCTCAAAAATGCTATTACTACTCCTGCTTCTTAATTACTCTCCCAAAGGATATTTCTCTTTTTGAATGTTTTAAGGCATTTATCTTCCCAGAAATGAATTAAATATTGGTTGATCATCTGCCCATAGCACGTATTTTTTCCTATTTCACAGATTTCATAAAATGTAAAGGTTATATAACCTTGAAAGTGTTGTCATTAACAGACAAGGATAAAAACTCCCAAACTTTGTGTTTTAATTTATCTCACATTCTGCTTCACAGCCCAACCAGGTCTCATAATGAAAATTTCCCTCAGCTGGTGCCTCAAAAACTTTTTTTTTTTAATACAAATGATTGGCCAATATCACTCTGATTTAGAAATGTTTTCCTCCCGGTTGGTCTCTGCCATGATCTCCTCTGGATATAGTTCAATTAGATGCCTTCTCACTTTTTCACAAGTAGGCTGTTTTTGTAAAAGTTTGAAAAACCTTGAAAAAGAACTATAAAACGTTTTCACTGTCAATAGAAAAAAAAAAAATGGATTGCTTGAGCCAGACACAGCTCCCCGTAGAGCTAACCTTTTGATCTTGGAATCCTTTCATGCACTTAAGTCTTCTCTAGAGTCAATGGGAGTGTTGTGTATGCAAGGGCAGCAGGATCAAGTCCAGTCTCTTCTTTAGTACTCTGTAGCCAATTGGGGTAGCCAGCTGAATCTGGTTTAGTTAAAAAAAAAAACAACTTTCCTGATGCTTTGAAGTTTTTTGGACAGTGTAATAATATCAGGATTTGTAGGAGGTTATTTTGCATAATCCTTATGAGATATTCTATGGCTGCAAAAAGTTAGTGGGATAAGAGATGCAAGAACCTCTAGTACTCATATGAAGTAATTTTTAAAGTTATGTGTAGAAATGACCCGAAACGCATTTCAGGAAGATGCATTAAATTATAGGACTGTCCAACTGTGTGTCCAGGCAGACATGCAACTAAAACCATTCCTGATAGATGGATTTCTATCCTATTTTTAAAAGAAAGAGATATAATATAATATCCCTCAAAAAAGTCTCCAGAAATAGAATGGTGGTTGCCAGGGGTTGGGGGAAGGGGAGAATGGGCAGTTATTGTTTAATGGGTACTGGGTTTCAATTTGACAAGACGAAAAGAGTCCTGGAGATGGATGGTGGTGACGACCACACAACAACATGAATGTATTTAATGCCACTGACCTATACACTTAAAATAGTTAAAATGGTAAATTGTATGTTAGGTACATTTTAAAGACAATTTTTAAATATGTTAAAATTTTAAAAATACCCAAATGCTTACACAATTTAGAATCAGGAAAATTAGAGCTCTGTTAACTGGACAGTTCCTGCATAGTTTGCATTCATTTGTTCATTTTTTTTCCCTTAAACAAGTACAAAATACTCTGATGGACACAAAGAAGCTTGCTGGAGGATTTTACTATTTGTAGTGGATTAAGTATCCCTGTGACTAATCAAGCTATTTGAATTGAAACAAGGCACTCTTTCCTCTAGAATCCTTATCACCCTAACCCCAGAAGTACTCACTGATGAGGATGTTTTTCCAAGTAAGGCCAGAGGGCTGAGCAAGGTGTGCCAAGTGGAAAAAGGAGGCTGAAGAAGGGGGAAGCACGGGGACACGTCACACGCCTCACAATCTCTCTGCTGGAAGTCAGTTCACCAAGAAACCAAAGTTCATTTTCTGGCATTTTGGTCTGGAAAATTAAGAATTGAACTAACCCCACTGGACATAACATACCTACTGTTTTTAAAAACAAGCATTTTATTATCACTTTCTGGAAGGGTACTAAAACCCTTGTGATTTATTCATATTGGGAATTCAGCAGCAACTTTGATCTGAAAAAAAATTAGCCTCACTAAATAAGTTTTGGTCCCAACACTACATATGAAGTTAGGAATGAGTTTCTCTCTAATTAAATACACACACACACACACACACACACACACACACACACATTTCGGAAGCCTGTTGATGAAGCTAAAAAAAAAAAAAACAGAAGAAAGGTGAACGTTGTATCTAGCAGTTGGAAATAGTGTGTCATTTTAATATACATAAATAATAAACTGACTTTTCCCCACTTTTGGGAATCCAGATATTGAACAACATAATCTTTGTTCCAGATGACTATTGCCTCTTTAACAAATCTCTTAAAACTTTGGTAGTGGTCCTCAGACAAAGAGACACTACACTAAGAGGTAAAATCTCCAAATTCTCTTCTTTGCTATCTCTGACAAGGGAGGACTATGGTTCCACATGTTCACTTCCCCGTATACCCAACTAAAGGAAGTATTTTATTACCTGTTTGGGGTATATTTGGGGACTATAAAATTAGATGCCTTCAGCAGAATAAAACAGGTCTCTGGTGTTTCAAGAGAAAACCATTGGACAAAGAACACATAATGAATAACAGCCAGTAAATATGTAAAGAGATATTCAGCTTTGCTTGTAATGTGAACAATGCAAATAAAACCAGTACAGCCATTTTTCTATCAGGATGGCAAATTCTAAAACACTGATAACTATCAGAGTGTAGGGAAGAAAGTGTGGAAACAGACGCTTTCGTGTACTTTTGCTGATGGTATAATTTTGAACAACTTTAGCATAAATTTAGCAACTCTGCAAGTTTGTCACTGTCAAACTGTTAAATATTTCTACCTTTTGACCCAGCAATTCCACTTCTAGGAAGTTTCCTTAAATAGATCATTGCACACGTGACCCAAGAAGATGCAAAAGGATATTCATTGCAATGTAATTTACAATACTGAAAACTTGGAAATAAATCATGTCCATTAATAGGAGATTGGTTAACTAAATTATTGCTTATTCATTCAACAACTATTAGTTGAGGGCCTACTGAATGCCAGGTAGCATTCCATACACATTATACATAATGCATCCAGTAAAATAGTGACGTATATCTGTAGTTATTAGTCTGGGAAAAGGTTACAAGACAGTTTGCTTAGTATTCTCATTTATGTAAAAGTGCATGTGTATTTACTTATACATTTTTATATGTGAATATATGTACATTGAGAGACATCTGTAAGGATGATCACCAATGTGTTACCATACTACCAGTGTTATCCTGGGGTCTTTTTTGTTGTTAACCTCTGTACTTTCCTATACTGTTTGAATATTTTCCAACAAAGCTATCTTATTTTTATAATCTAAAAATATTAGGAGTATATTCATTTTGAAGGGATCAAAAGAGAACCATTGGTACAATTTAATCATATTAATATGCAGAAGAAAATACCAGACAGCCACAAAATTCCAGAAATCCAGCTGCAGTTCTAAGCAGTAAGATGAAAAAGCAGATGCTTGCCCACAAGGATGAGGTAAATAGGGATGAAGCACAACAGTTCCATAGAACTCAAAATGCACAATGCAGCTGAATGTACTCTACTAAACTAGATATCCAGGCCAGCAAAGTCCCCAAAGACTACAAAGCCTAAAAACTAATAACAATAAACGTATCATACTCATGGCTTTTATATAACTTGGATATTGTTTGTGTTGAAACATTGGTCCTTTAACAGTTTATACTGTTGCTTTTTAACTCTATGTATCATTCTTTTTTCCTTTAAAAATGATTTCCCATGAACACTCCCCTTCCCTTTAATCCTACAAGACAGTTTTTAGGCTGAGCAGGTGGGAAATGCATATCTTAATTAAAAAGCTAAAATACTCTTGCCTTTACCTGATTTTTGATTATCTTAGACAAAGTATCAAATGTGTATCAATAGTGCAGTCATAATCCAAAATAAGTCCTTTCTACCATCATGAGCAGAATCAATAGGATGTGCATCATAAAAAATAGATACAGAGGGCTTCCCTGGTGGCGCAGTGGTTGGGAGTCCGCCTGCAGATGCAGGGGACACGGGTTCGTGCCCCAGTCCGGGAAGATCCCACATGCCGCGGGGCGGCTGGGCCCGTGAGCCATGGCCGCTGAGCCTGCGCGTCCGGAGCCTGTGCTCCGCAACGGGAGAGGCCACAACAGTGAGAGGCCCGTGTACCGCAAAAAAAAAAACAAAAACAAAAACAAAAAGATAGAGAAAGCATAACACAGAATAATATACCAGAACTCCTGCTAGAAATTCTCCCATGAATCTACTGCATCTGAATATATGAATAGCTGGCCAACATGAATGAGGACAGAAACATATAACACCATCAGATCTTTTAACTGTTAGGGAACAATATTCACAGATTCCTCACATTAAATGCATGCTGCAATCACTTAAAAGTCTGGGTTTCTATTGCAAGAGGTGTACTAAGTATTCAACTTTGGATTTTTTTTTTTAGTTTTTGTTATGTTGTTTTTACTCTTACTGGGTTACTTTACATTTTTATACCTTGTACTATATATGTATCATAAAACACCAGCTTTCTGAAACCTGTATAAAACTTCTGCTCCAGGTCTTTAAGATAGAATCAAATCCCAGCAGTAAGCAAATACCTTGCCTTCACAGTTTTTACAATAAAAATTGAAAACGAAACGTGAAGACATTTAGTTCAGTCAAACAGAACAAAGAAAGCAAGTACTGTAGTCTGGTGTCTTAGGCCAACTTTGAGTTCTGAACAGCAAGCTCTCTTGACCACACAGAAGTCTTAAGAACAAGTGTGCGTGCACATGTGTCGAACTCTACCATAGACCCATGAGATGCATCAAATATTCTAGCTTTGCTCCTTTCCAAAACTGTGTCAAGAAATCAGGATGAACTGCCAGCAGATTTTTTAAAACTGAAAAAATATTCTGACATATGACCTTTCCAGTTAGAAGTCACGTACAGGCTATTGACCAAACCCAAGCTTCAGGCTGTCATTGTTAGTAAAGCTGAAAGACTTGCTGACCTGACTTTATCAAGTGTTACCTGGGCCAGAAGCATCGAGCTCCCTCTGGCTTCTTGCCCTTACTTCCCCATTTGTCATATTCTTTAGATGAAATATCTGACTTCAGGCAGTCTGCTGGTGTCCCTAAGAATAAATTAGGTTTTATAGACCTGAATCTCTTGCGAGAACAAAGAAAATTTAGGAAGCCCTAAGACTATCAGACTGCCCCATTAATTTTTTGGATGTTCACCAGGTTAATATGAATAGGTCTGTTTACCCCTATTGGGGAAGGAAAGGTGAGAGTTCAGGTTTCTGGGCTTTATATTAATAGTTCAAAGCCAGACAACAGGGTGGGAAATTGAACGCATGTCCTCTCCTTGCCTGCCAAAGCACATCCTCGATGCAGTTGCTTCTTTATGAATCTTTGTGAATGGAGCATTAAAGGAAATGACTAGGGGCTTCCCTGGTGGCGCAGTGGTTGAGAGTCCGCCTGCCGATGCAGGGGACACGGGTTCGTGCCCCGGTCCGGGAAGATCCCACATGCCGCGGAGCGGCTGGGCCCGTGAGCCATGGCCGCTGAGCCTGTGCGTCCGGAGCCTGTGCTCCACAACGGGAGAGGCCACAACAGTGAGAGGCCCGCATACTGCAAAAAAAAAAAAAAAAAAAAAAACAGTTTGAATCTCAAAACTTCTTAAAATAGTTGAAAGAGAAAAATCTCTAGGCTAAAAACTGCAGTAGTATAATCTTTCATCTGAACTGTTCACTAACAAAGGGTTTACATTTGATTGTGTGTGTGTTCATAATCAGCTATTAGTATTGATTCAGTCTTTTACTGTGGTTCTATTGCAATAATCATGTTTGAAGCAACCAAGAATATTTTATTAGCCAGTATTCAAAATTTTAGCACTTAAAACTGAGTAAATATTGTGAAATCTCTTAAGTCGTGTCTAAATGACGAATTAAATTTTTTAAAAATAGAAAAATTCAATTCAGTAAAAGTATTATACTTACAGCTTAGTTTAAAATAACACTGAGTTATTTTGGTTAATGTGATTTTACTTAATTCTTGTGGTAATATTTATATTATTTATTACTGTCATGGCAATACAATTTGGGGATTATTAATAAGGTTGGAAAAACTTTTCCACTGCTTTAAACAAGATAGTCACTCCAAGATTCCAACCAAGCCTAAAATTCTACTATTCTAATTAGTTTATTAACAAGAACTAAATAGGACACTTCTTCAGAGACATACACATACTTCTGTATCTCAAAAGCTTTAAGGAAGGAGCAGTTTTAATGAACACATAGAAGCTATATTGCTGAGGGGGAAAAAGTATTTGAGGCCTAAAAAAAAAGAAAGAACAAAATTACAAGCGCCTCTCACACTTCATAGAATTTACCCTTACTCACTCAGAATTCTTTGAAGGGGGCCTATGTATATTTTCGCCTATGACAAGGCAGTATTCTTAACCTCCTTCCACCCCTGCCCCGATCACTACTTCCCACCAAATACTAATTAGATACCAAGAAAATCAAGCCAGTGGCAGCGTGAACACTGGCTCAGCATCTGCTAAAACAGTCAAAGGCATGAACTAGCCTGGCACTCCTCCATACTTTGTCAGACTGAGGTCCAGCTGGCTTGGTGCAGACTCAAGGGACCAGCAAAGGGCAGGTCATCTGGTTGATTCTCCAGTGCCTTAAGCAAGGCTCCACCTACCTAAACCATTCCTCCCACATCAGTTTCTGACTTATTTCCTAACATCTCCAGAAAGAGATTCCACGATAATCCATTCCAATGCTTAGCAAACCTCACTTTGGGGGAATTCTTCCTTATGTTCAACCTAGCTACCCCCTGCTGAAGTTAAAGACCATTTCCTTTTGTCCTCTTCTCAGCAGCAAAGAGAACAGCTGGTCACCAGTCTCCATACAATAACCCTTCATATACCTGAAAAGTTATATTAAGCCACCCACAAGTTTCTCTCTTCCAAGCTAAATAATCCTGGCTCCTTTAACCCTCATATAGTCCTATTTTTCCACACTTTTGATCAATTTTTTTCTTTCCTCTGTATTTGCTTCTTGCTCTGATTTACATAATAAATTCCTAGAATACTAAAAGTGAAATCCGATGATATATACACACTACTATATATAAAAGATAACTAATAAGAACCTACTATATAACACAGGGAACTCTATTCAGTGCTCTGTAATGACCTATATGGGAATGGAGTCTAGAGGAGAGTGGATATATATACATATATGTATGGCTGATTCACTTTGCTGTACAGCAGAAAGTAATACAACATTGTAAATCAACTATACTCCAATTAAAAAATTAATTTAAAAATAAAAGTGAAATCTGAGATGTTGAGTCCATTAAAGTGGACTGGGGAAGGGGTTTGAGGATTGTTAAACAGGGTCTAGGGATGGTCAGATGGGGTGACAGAGAGAAAACTGGAGAAAGATACTGGAATTTAATTCATAAAGCCAAGGTAGTCTTGGAAATGTAAGTCTTAGTTATTCTAAATTTTCCACAATCTCTTGCAGAGTCAATGTATTTTCAAGACTAGCATTGGATAATGTTACGTTCAGCTACAAGTTTTGTGAACATCAGTCTTGCCCAACGCTCAGAAAACATGCTGTCCGAGGCACCCTTCCATACACCTCTAGGCCGCAATTAAATGACTAGATAATATCGGCTGTCCAAAAGAATGCCAATCTCCAGTAACTCATCAGCTAATAAATGCCAAATGCAAATGTTAAAGTCCCACACTGAAATGCATGGTTCGACTCTATCCCAATCTTTCATCAAACATAGAGCATGATCGATGCCTGAGACGATCATTCCTTGTCCTGAGATGGTCAGATATGCAGATATGCCTTGCAGGTTTGATCTACATCCCAGATGGCAGAAAGTCCTGAAAATGTCAAAGTGTTTCTTAGAGCACCCTGGGTTCCTGTGCCTCAGAGAACGTGCCACACTGAATACACCAAGAGTTTTCTTTACAAGTTTTTTTCTCAATTTTTATTAAATAAGAATCCAATAAATGTATTCAGAAGTTAAATATTTTACTCTTGATTACAACAGGATACTTTTTAAAAAACAGAAAGAAAAATGGTTTTTGCAAAACTGAAGATGAAACCTTCCCTATTTTGTGGCCTCGATACAGTGAAATACTGATTAGATACACTTTGGCAAGATGCTGCTTCCATTAAGCCAGTTTTGACAAAATGTGGTGTTTTACAAGTTCTTGTTTCTCAAATAGTACATTTCTGCCTCAGAACTTTTTTTTTCTTAAGGTATAATTTTTTCCCCAAATATATGTGGTTCAGTTTGTATTTCTCAACTGTCGGTCTAATTCTATTCTTAAGAACCAACAAGGGAACTTCCCTGGTGGTGCAGTGAATAAGACTCCATGCTCCCAATTCAGGGGGCCCAGGTTCAATCCCTGGTCAGGGAACTAGATCCCACATGCATGCCACAACTGAGAGTTCACATGCCGCAAATAAGGAGCCCGCCTGCCACAGCTAAGACCCGGTGCAACCAAATAAATTAATTAAAAAAAGAACCAGCAAGGCAGGGTGCTTTAACAGTTGTATGCGTGTTCCTGCATACATTTGTGAATTGTGTGTGTGAAAGTGTATTTAGAATGTGTCTTTAATTTACTATCCTGTTGTGTGGACAAGTTGGTCTTTTGATGATTGAAAATGTACTGAGCTACTTATCAAAAACAAATCGCTACCATCTATGAAATAAATGACTCAAGATATTAGTATGACAGCGAAATTCAAGAATCAAGATCTATGAGGACAGGGATAGTTTTAATATTCAAATTTTGCTTTTTTCCCCCTTCCAACCTCTGCGTACTGAAGAAGGGTCGGGCAGCAATAACTGCAAAGACGGGTTCTTATCTCTCACAGGGGAGCCAGCGGTGAGGTTTTCGACAGGCCCAAGCATCTGCATCTCAATGCAGAACCGAGGCATGCCAGATGTAGGGTGGGCTCCTTTTCTGTGTACCTTCCAGTCTGACTCCCCTGACTCCTAACACTGTAAATTTAAGTGAGTAGCACAGGACCTGACTCATAGTCATAGTCAATAAACCTTTGCTGAATAAACGAATGAAGAAAAAAAGTCACAGATTCTAGATTATATCTTACTGGTACCAATATTTTGCTATAGCTGGACAAACTCAGGAGAAGAGGAAGAAAAGTCCTGTCTGTATGGCTTAAACTGAACTCGGTGGTTAGGTGTTCTTTTTTCCAGTTGTATTTTGACCACCTGATTTAATGAAGATATCATGGAGTGTTAGGACCCTAAGTGGCATTGCTTGCTCACACTATTATTTATTAGATGCCTATACTGTCATGACCTACCTTACCTGTCCAGAGTAATGTGGACTATTAATTAATCCAGGGCCAGGAATCAAACACAAGCATCCTGACTTAGGCTTGAACCTGCTCCCCATTATACTATGACCTCAATTCCTTTGTGACTAGTTATTGTTGCATTCCATCGTCATAAACTGAACCCCACAGTACAGTGCTGTGTTAAAATGGCTATATTTCAAAACATTGCCCATTTGGGAGTTCTCTTTTCTAGGAAAAAAGCCTAGTAATAACTCCAATGTATCTCCAGTCACAAAATCTAAAGACCAGGAAAACGTTCAACTAAGATGTAACACACATTTCTTTAAAGACTGAATGAAACTGTGGTTTGCTACTAATGGTCACAGTTTGCTAAAACCAAAGTGTTAAAGTCTGTTTTTCAATGCAACTAAAATATGGTTACCTTTACTGTTATATGCTTAAGAAAAAGCTTTGGATCTTGGCAATTTTTAACTCCAATGTGTTTAAATTGCTATTCATTACACTGGATCTCCATTGGTCCCCTTTCCCTCTTCCAACAATGACCCTTCCCCTTAGATAAGGCACCCTATCCTCCAATCTTGGGCTCTCTTCACCTCCCACTAACAAAGATTTTTAGAAGCTCAATCAGACCAGATTCTAGTTACTGGGCTATAAATAACAATGTCCTTTAATAGGTTTCATTCCCAAAGGACTTTATATTTTAATAGGAGAGGAAATCTAAGCCAGCCAGTTTCAAAATTTAAAAGACGAAATATATAAATCATTAATCTGTGAGTTCATGATACTAAATAAAAACAGAAATATAGTATAGTAGAACTTAAAATTCCCAAGGGTCCTTTACAAAGTCTCACCAGTGGAATCAAAGATGATCAAGGCACCAGAGATTTTGAATTACTTTTTTCCCTATACTTTGAAAGGAATATCCTGAACTAAAATTGAGGTAAAAATTGACTCAGTGATGATGAAAATTTTACTTTAAATTTTGACAAGTTCTGAATTGGAAAAGGACAGGACAAAAGCTTCTCATACATGGCTGTCAGGAATGTAAACCAGGAAGATATTGCTGTAGGAAAACTGGCAATATGTACCAAAAATCACATGTATATAACATTTGACCCAGTCATTTTACATCTAGGAATTCATTCTAGGGAAATAATCAAAGATGACCCCAAAATTTACATACAAGATATTTATGCAACACTTTTAAAAGCAAAATAAAATAATTTCAAATCAACCACAATGTCCAGCAATAGGAGATTGATTAAATAAAATTGGCCAACCATGAATGGAATCACTGTGGGGCAATGCTAACTGTACATACCCACTAGAAAATATCAACCCCGCTGATCATTTTGAAACGTATAGAAATATCGAACCACTATGTTGCATACAGGAACTAGCAGAGTGTTGGAGATCAATTATACTTCAAACACAAAGTCACAGAAAAAAAGAGATCAGATTTGTGGTTACCAGAGGCGGGAGTGGGGAGAGGAGGAATTTGATGAAAGCAGTCCAAGGGTACAAACTTCTAGTTATAAGTGTATACTAGGGGTGTAATATACGACATGATAAAGATAATCAACACTGCTGTATGTTATATATGAAGTTATTAAGAGAGTAAATCCTGGACTTCTCTGGTGGCGCAGTGGTTAAGAATCCACCTGCCAATGCAAGGGACACGGGCTCGAGCCCTGGTCCGCGAAGATCCCACATGCTGCAGAGCAACTAAGCCCGTGCGCCACAACCACTGAGCCTGCACTCTACAGCCCGCAAGCCACAACCACTGAGCCCGTGCACCACGACTACTGAAGCCCACGCGCCTAGAGCCCGTGCTCCGCAACAAGAGAAGCCACCACAATGAGAAGCCCATGCACTGCAACGAAGAGTAGCCCCTTCTCGCCACAACTAGAGAAAGCCCACGCACAGCAACGAAGACCCAAGACAGCCAAAAATAAATAAATAAATAAATAAATTTATTAAAAAAAAGAGAGACTAAATCCTAAGAGTTCTCATCACAAGGAAATTTTTTTCTGTTCTTTTAATTTTGCATCTGCATGAGGTGACAGACGTTCCCTAAACTTATTGTGATGATCATTTCACAATGTAAGTCAAAGCATTATTCTGTACACCTTAAACTTACACAGTGCTGTGTGTCAGTTATACCTCAATAAAACTGGAAGAAAAAATAAACTATGCACCTGTGATGCTGCCTGAAAAACCACAAAGTGTAAAGTGGCTTGAGTGGAATTACCTTATTTAAGAAAAAATCTCATACACACAGACATACATATATATTTATATACTTACACTTTTTAATGACCATAAGAATATACCCCAAGCTTTAAATGGAGTTGCCTCCAGGGAATATGACTGAGACAAAGTGAGTTGGCAGTGTGTGAAGAGAGAGAAAGTTTAATTTTCTGCTTTATAAAACTAGTTATTGCTTAAATCTTTATATCTGGTAAATATATGTTTTATAGTCACGAACAAAAATAAAAAGTTTTCAAAACTCATGTTTCACAATAAGGACATGGGAAGCAACTCACAATGTTTTCTCAAGTGAAAAAAAATACAAAATAGCACAAACAATGTAAAAATATTTTATAAACTTTGTACAAATAAATCATATATGGCATAGAATGTAAGAGAAATATAAAGAGCCAAAAGGAATGAAAATATATCAAAATATTACTGGTTAGTTCTGAGTGGTGAGATTAAGATCAATTTTTTTCTTTTTTTCTGAATTTCGTAAATGTTCTGCAATAAACATGAATTACTAGCATAACAGAAAAAACATTAAATGTTATTCTTAATACATTAAAATATTTCAAACAGTTCAATAAGTTAATGGTATTTGCTTTTCTAATGCTAAGATTTACACACTCTGCCAACATTGACACTCACTTTAAACGCTAAGCAGTGTTATTCTGAAGCTTGAGATGTCTAATTTCTACGGACGAGTATCCTTGTAGCTCAATTGAAATGTGCTTGTTCTAATAAAGACTAAAAATAGTAGACATAAGGAGTGACCTTACGTGGCAGACCAACACGCAGCTGGCGAAACTGAGGTGCAAAGAGTTAAAGTGGTTTTCCAAAAGCTCAAATCTTTTCATTTAATGGAAGGACTGAGATGAGACTTGATTCTCCCAGTCCAGTGTTTTTCCATGACATGAGGCTGCTATGTTTTTGGATGAGAATCACTGAAACCACAACAAAAATAGCGCTTTAAGAAATATACAGCAAAAGGGCAAATGAACAAAATTTGTATGTAGCTTCATGGAGAACTGTTAAATCCAGCAAAACTCCAGGTTCCACTCTCAAAATGCCACTGGCCTTTCCAAGAATTCTATGTAGAAAAAAATGGTTAGATTGGACCTAGAAGAATACTTAAAGAAACTTGATTTTTATTTTAATAGTAACACAATTCAAAGCTTAAATGAAAACATCTGGTTTCACTTTCTTTACTGATTATGATAGCTAGAGATTCTGAGACTACAAGCATGACTCTGTCATTTATTTGATATGCAAATAAAGTTCTTGGCTTGAGTGTAAATCTTATACTTTCAGTTGTGCCCCTTTTAACTATTTATTTTTTATATCCCCTCTTGGGTCCAAAAAAAGTTTGAGGTAGAGTTAGTCATTAAGAAATGCATCCTTCCCACAAAATGCCAACAGGCACAATTCCCCCCAAAAGAGTAGAATAAAGTAGACCTTGATGTATTAGAATTCAGATCACTGGGATAACTGCCAATTCTGCTTTTTTCCACCCTTCCACAGAGGTTGTGACCCAAATCTCAAGATGAAAGGCCAAATTTGGGGGCAGGCGGGTGGAGACAGGGAAGAGGTGACCACACGGTAGAGGGATCGATTTCTATTGCAGCTATGAAATAGACCCATTTATTAAGAGCCAGGTACCGTGCTGAATGATAATCAAAGATTACCAGGGTCGGATGAGAAACTTGGGGTTGTTCCCAAAGGAATCAGACACCCAGAACTCTTCTCACACCGCCTGGCTCTCACCAAACACCCTCTTCACATACACACACACCAAAACAAACAAAAACATCCGAAACTGTCAGCCCTCTCATTAATCAACTAAGTTTGATATCACAGAAGTAGGCACTTTCACCTTTGCTAATGAAAGTCTCGCTTTGGTTCCATGTATCACACAACCAAACATGTAATTCTGGATCTCAACGATGAACTACTTCTGGGACTTGTTGCAACACATCCTCATACTTAGAGGGCCTTAGGCCTATCTTTTCCTCACAGGGAATCCTCTCCTAGTTGGGATCTGTGCATATATTCACTGACAGTCCCAGGGTACCAGAGTGTGACTGTGTATTCATTCATGTCAGGCAACATGACATTTCAGAAAATGGGGGCCTGGGAGACCCCTCTCCCTCAGTTTTTATTTCACCAGACCTAGATATAAAATTTGTAATTCCATCTGAACCAGAAAGAGACACTGAGAAGAGAACCCAGGTAATACGGTGTAAATATATACCTTTCCATAGTCGAGTGTATTAGTCTCACTTCACAATACTCCTAAATTTGAGGTGGAGAAGGAGACATCCAGAATACTCGTTCATTTATTTAAGGAAGCAGAAATTAAATGAATGGGGGGAAAAGGAATGACCCACAAATCACGATTAACTACTGTTTAAATTTTTTTTAATAAATAAACTAACCAGTTCGTATAGCTAGAATTTTTAAAAATATGTCCTGCAACTTACTTTTATGAGACGAGGGTAAATGAATAGTATTTCAACTGGCAACGGGATATTAAACTAGGCAACTGCCAGGTTATATCACTAAATGTGTATCTATTAAGCCCAGTCCTCACATTTCCATGTCCAATGCTGCATAGTAACAACTGTTGCTTCTAAGCCATTGAAGTTCAGAGTAGTAACTGTGATGTCCTAAAACGCCTACTAAATAAATCAACTAAATTAAATTCTATTTAGTATAGTCATGCTAATCAATAGATCTCATATTTTTTCTCATATTTTAATTGATTATAAACTGGCAAGCCACATCTGATAATATAGTCCAGTTAGTTAAAAATAGCCCAATCCTGAACATTTAAAACCACACTGACTTTACCTACTACAAATATGACAAGTAAAACAGAAGAAGAGACCAAACCACACTGACAACCCAGGAAGCTATAAATGCTGCACCGTCTCATCATCTGATATTACATACTGAAATATTTAAGTATGTCCCGACTTTTATACCCATCCAGATCTCGCATCCCTAAATAGACATAAACTATTTTCCAAGTGCAGAAATCAAGCTGGGTCCTCTCATCCTAGCTTTCTGGGAATTCTGACCACTACTCTCCACCTCCCTTCACCACACATGCATTTTCACCACTTGAGACATTGCAGGGTGAGGGAAAGAAAGAGAAAGAAAGAGAAGTCTCAGGACTTCAGAAATTGGAAAGAGGAATTAAATTCTGAAAAGGAGAAAAGAATGGAAGTTTTGCTTAATTCAAGTATTGAGCAAAATATTGTTGCTTAATGATCTTTTAAAAGATACACTAGATCTTTTTAACCATCTATTCCTTTATTTGATTTATAAGAAGTGAAACTATAATGTAATGAAACTTGACCACACAAAAATCACTTTGCCCCACACACCTGATAACATCCCACTCCCCCTTGCCCCCCAAATCATAGCTCGAGTGATAGGGCCTTACTTTGTACTCTTAAATATCAAGCGAACTAAATGCTAAAATGAGGAGCCTAACACGGTTGAACTGGGAAAAACACAAAGTGGAAATTTACCCCCTCTCGGAAAAATAAGTAAAGTATATGTTAAGGAAATGGGTAATTCAGGGAACCAGAGTACTTAAATACATTCCCAGATGTTTGTGTTGCTGTCTGAACGTTTTAAAAAGGAAACAGCTTTTCATTACTTTATGAATCCTCCCTCATTATGAAGACAATTTCAAAGCCCCCAGCATTCAGAAGAGAAAGCCTGTTCTTAGCGTTGTCAGGTTCCTGCTGCGTCTCAGTCACCACGAGTGTTCCAGGAACCCACAGAAAAAGCTCAGGCCTGCAAACACGTCTGATTTTGACCTCCCAACCCCCAAGTCTGTGTTTATATAATTCATGATTAAGGTGGATTTATGAAGCTCGATAAAATCACATTTCATATTTCCCTAATCAATATTTCAAAACAAGTAAACCAACAGTCATTTTAACATTAACAGCATGGACAGGACAGCCATAAATCCCCACATCTTCCCCTGGACATCACACGTCTTCACTGGGAAGCTTTAACTGCCTCTGGCAGTGCCAATGGATGTGGTTAAAAATCAAGCAGAAAACATCCGAATGTGCACACTCAGCCACATGATTTTCACTGTCTAAGACTCAAAAATTTTTTTCAAACAATTTTCACCCAATTTAGCTTGCCTTCCTTGCCTGTAAATTGCAATACTGCCAAGTTACAAGTTAAAGATTTTGCCAATTTTTCAGTTTTGTGAGCAAGAGAAGTCAGTGTATTTCCCTAAACGAGTAATGTGTGTGTGTGTGTGTGTGTGTGTGTGTGTGTGTCTGTATGTGTGTGTATTGAATTAACACTTGGTTATAGCAGTATACCACAATGACATATGGAAATCTTGTTCAAAATTTCCAAAATAACTCACACGCACGCGCACGCACACACACCCTTCGTGTATAGGTCATGAAAAAAAAAAGTCAAACCCAGACTGAACTGAGAGGGACTGGGAAAGATATCATTTGTAAGTTATAAGTGCTAATATCCACTGCCATTATTGATTCAGTTTAGGGAGAACAATTTACCACCATCCTAGATCTTTATTCTAATGTGACTCATGTTACACATGTGGGCAAGTGACTAGTTTCAGCCTCCACACAAACAAATTTAACTTCTAGAGAAGTCTCCAAAGCAAATTTATAGCCAAAGACAGACTCAGTTCAGAAGCAGTGGTGGTCATGGTGGCAGAGGTTCTTCTGGGGTAATGTCTCATTTAGGCACAACCATGAGGCTCTGGAGAAGAAAACACTCAGAACGCCCTACAGGCATGAGGCAGCAGCCATGGAGCCAGCTAATCAGCCTTCCTTCCTCAGACTATGCTGCTTTTTAAGAAAAAACAAAATATTGAGATAGCTTTTTAACTGCAAATATCTGGGAAATACCTACATTACACTCAGGGCTTTAATACCCTCCCTTCCTTCCCAAATCTAGGAAAATGGTGTGCTCCCTGTCGAATAACCAGTACAGATCATAAATAGCCAGATGGTCATTGCAGTGTGAGGACCAAGAACTTGCATCCATTTTCAGCAGGAGTCCAACCATTCTGGAGGGTCAAAAGCCTTAAAAAATAAACGTACCATAAATACTGAGACACAGACACACACACACAAAGTGTCACACACTTCATACTAGTGAAAAAATGGAAAATAACCCAAATGTTCAACAATAAGAAATTAGTTTGACAAAATGTGGTATATATTCCATAGATTATGATGTAGAAATTTTAATATGATGTTATAGAACAATAATGACATAGGAAATATTCATGTATATTATTTAATGATAAAAGCAAGTTTAAAACACATTAGGGGGCTTCCCTGGTGGCGCAGTGGTTGAGAGTCCGCCTGCCGATGCAGGGGACACGGGTTCGTGCCCCGGTCCGGGAAGATCCCACATGCTGCGGAGCGGCTGTGCCCGTGAGCCATGGCTGCTGAGCCTGCACGTCCGGAGCCTGTGCTCCGCAACGGGAGAGGCCACAACAGTGAGAGGCCCGCGTACCGCAAAAAAAAAAAAAAAAAAAAAAAAAAAAAAAACACATTAGGATGTAATCCTAATTTGAAAAAAAAGACTACTGTATAAAGATATGACTGGAATGATAGACATCAATAACAGCATTATCTCTGGGTAATGATAGGAAAAGTAAATTTTATTTCCTTCTTTGTGTTTTACTGTATTTTCCATACTTTCTACGGTGAAAATATATTATTTTCATCATCAGGTAAAAAATAAATTTTATTTTTAAAATTAATCACATGTCATTCTTACAGAGAAATGGTTTCCTTTCTTCCTTTTTGTCCTATCCTACACCTCCACCCCCCAAAAACAAACAGCCTGAATTTCACCAGTTTTCCTGACTTCACCTGGGTTCTCTTCCTGTTTAAGTCAAGTGGAAACAGTCCTGGAGGAAATTAGACTGTAAAGACCAAATGCTTCATAAATTCATGTTCAAAGAAGGCAAGTAAGACCATAAGTGGCCAAAAGAATTTGGTGATGAAAATAAGCCACTAAATGGATTATTTACTTTAGTCTTTACTGATAAAAAAATATTAGCAAGCTTTGCATTCTTCAATTACATTTTGAAGCAGAAATGATGCCATTTTACTCATTTATTCATTCAGTCACTGTAGTCCATTTGGGCTAATATAACAGAATACCATAAATTGGGTAACTTAGAAACAAGAGAAATTTATTTCTCACTGTTTTGGAGGCGGGGAAGTCCAAGATCTTGGTGCCAGCAGAGTCAGTGTCCGGTGTGGGTCTGCTTCCTGGTCTATAGACAGAAGTCCTTTCACTGTAGCCTCACCTGGTGGAAGGAGCAAGGGAGCTCTCTGGGGTCTATTTTACAAGGGCAGTAATCTCATTCATGAGGATTCTACCCTCATAAGCTATCATCTCCTAAAGACCCCATCTTCAAAATACCATCACATTGGAGATTAGGTTTCAACATAGGAATTTGGCGGGGGTGGGACACATTCAGTCCATAGAAGCCATCAAACACTATGCACTTCTTATGTACCCACATGGTGCCAGGCTTGGAACACAAGCCTGGTCCTTGGCTCAAATCCCTCACAGGCTGCTGAACTCCCAGCTGCACTTGTGGTTTTCAGGGCACCCACCTCTTCCTCACCCATCCTTTTCTTCAGCCATGGCAGTTCTTTATGTGTCAGCCTTCCATTAAAGTTTCACTGGAATAAAAGATTCCTTGGCTTAAAAAAATAAAAGAACATTTGGAACTCTCTGCTCTACTATTATTTTATTTATTTATTTATTTATTTATTTATTTATTTTTTGCGGTACATAGGCCTCTCACTGCTGTGGCCTCTCCCGCTGTGGAGCACAGGCTCCAGATGCGCAGGCTCAGCAGCCATGGCTCACGGGCCCAGCCGCTCCGCAGCATGTGGGATCCTCCCTGACTGGAGCACGAACCCGTGTCCCCTGCATCGGCAGGCAGACTCTCAACCACTGTGCCACCAGGGAAGCCCTCTACTCTTATTTAATCAACTAGATGCTCTGGAGTTGAGTGGCAACCACTCACAATTTTAAATTAACTCATGGGTAAGACTATTAGCCCAAATGTTTCTCCCCCCAATATGATGTGTTATAATTGTATGTTATCATCATCTGCTTTGAAAATTTCCCATCAACCTTTCCCACGCTTTAGCACACCAAATTCCCTAAGTGGGTT
This sequence comes from Neophocaena asiaeorientalis asiaeorientalis, assembly GCF_003031525.2. Lineage (NCBI taxonomy): Eukaryota > Metazoa > Chordata > Mammalia > Artiodactyla > Phocoenidae > Neophocaena > Neophocaena asiaeorientalis. Next base: position 6,839,918 of record NW_020174268.1, on the reverse strand, counting down.
TGAATTCTTAACCTTTGCTGGTAGAGTATAACCACATCCCAGTTAGGGACCAGGGGACTGTTTTTCTTTAGGCCACTTGACTATAATCAAGTGGTCTAGCTCTTTTTCCCAAATTCTGGTCTAGAACTAGAATAAGAACTATTGGAGAATTTGTTTAAAATGGACAGTCAGGCCCCACCTCCAGAAAATCTGATTATATGAGAGTGAAGTGGGATTCTATGTTTTTAACGAGCTGCCCAGGTGTCTCCTAGCTTGATAAAAACTTTTGGAGACAAAGATTCTAGCCTTGGTGAGGGAGGCTCAGAATGTTGTTAGATCTCAAGAAACCTTGGGCATCTGTTATAGCACATTTTCATTATTTACCTGTTTATATATTCTATTTCACCCACTAGATTTGAAGCCCCTTTTGGAAAAGTGACTTGCCATAGTCGCTGTATCCACTGGCTCAGTGCAATTCTACTATGTCCAATAAATGTTTGGCATTAAATTAATTAATAAAACAAAGAACAGCAGTAATTCATCAAATTCTGATCCTACTGGACTAAAGTATTTTTTCCATCAATACACTACTATTAATAAACCTGTTGTTAGAGTTCATATGTTTTTTTCTCCTGTGAGATCCAATTCAGCTAAACAATTAGGGACAGCTTTTTAAAAAAAAAATTCTTACAGTTTGAGTTTTAAGAGTGCTCCATGAGGTAAACAGGATAAGAACAGTTATTCAGCTGCTTTAGCTGAGGACACAGGCCAAGGAAGGATAAAATGACTAGCAAGTACTCACAGTTTTTAGTATTTGCACAGGCAAGAATGCAGTGTGTTGTAGTGAAAAAGCATACTCTTTATTGCCGCGCTTGAATTGGAGCCCTGCCATTTACAAGCTGTGTGATCTTGAACAAGTTATTTAAATTTTCTGAGCCTCCCTTTTTTTGTGCATGTACTCTATACACAGGGGCAGACAGCAGATTTGTCTGAAGCAGTAAATGTGTCTAGGAGAGTGTTTGGCACATAGCAGGAGCTGAGCACACATTGTATTCCTTCCTTCCTGACACACTCTCCACAGCAAGGACTCGGTTTGTCTTCGCCTGGCAGTAGTATGTGCTCAACAAATATTTATTGAATTGATTGATTAACGTAATCCTAGGATTAAAAAAAAACCCACAAACGTCTTTTCCTTTTACCTATCAAATGTTATCAATCTATAAAATTATAATATTACCATAATCCCTCCCCCAATCACAAACCCCAGATGGTCTACATACTAATGACAAGCTATATTCAGTCACAACCGAAGGAGAGTGACTTAGAGACTACAAACTGTGAAATAAAGAGGGAGTTTCCATTTAAATATAAGACTATACATATGTTTCTCTGTATAATAAAACAAAACGAATACATCAGCATCTCTTTATTCTGAAATTTTCTAGCAAGCAAGGATGGTAAAGACAAATTAATCACACGTGTGAATTCAATCTGTATAAAACATTCCTACTTATTGTGATCTCCTTAATTTTTATATTGGCAACCCTAAAATAACTTATAGGGATACTATAAGTTCACTCAACCCTATTTTTTCCACAAGGATTGAAAGTCCTCAAATGTGAATACTCTTAATATGATTTTCTTTTCAAGGATCATCACCCTCTGGGTTGCGAAAAGCCCTCATGAGAAGAGTGAACAGACTTGGAGTCAGATAGCTCTGCCACTTTGACTCGCCAAGTGACCTTGCATAATAAACTCACTAGGCCTCAGTTTCCTCATCTATAAAATGGAAATATAATAGAAATATAAACACCTACTTCATGTAGTTGTTATGAGGGTTAGGAAAGGCAATGTACGTGAAGTGCCTATGAAACACAGCAGGGACTCAATTTATTGTCCCTCCTGCCCCTACCAAAATGCTACAAACGGATTCAGTGGTTCCAGTTAAAAGTACAACATCTAGGTATTTTCATAATTAATCATTAAGACATCAAACTAACATTTTTTAAAGTCTAGTTAGCTGCAAGACTTTTCCTTTGTCCCTCTAGAGAAGAGTCATTAGCTTATAGCAGTCCTGAGACACAAATGTCATGAAGGCACCGGCATTTCCAGAGAGGATAAGGGCTGTGTCAACCCATGAAAGCTTTCTCTTTCCTATGAATGCTCTCCAGATTTCTCCTTTGGACTTCTTTGAGCTACCTTGAGCTAAATGCCCCACCCCCATGATCTGACTTTCTGAGAGTTTAAAGCCTGCCCTGTCTGGTGCCCTTTATATTCCAGGGATGCTGAACAACTTGTATTTATTTCTCTGTATCTTCCATTGGATTGTAAACTCCATGAGGTCAGGGCAGTGTCTTCTTCACTATTTTAGGTTTCATTTCAAATGTCAATTTTCTAACTGCAGTATCTTCACAAAATTTTCTGCTAGATGACTTCTCTTAAAATTAATTTTTAAGGGGAATTCCCTGGTGGTCCAGTGGTTAGGACTCGAGGGCCCGGGTTTGATCCCTGGTCGGGGAACTAAGATCCCACAAGCCTCACAGCACAGCCAAAAATTCTTTTTTAAATATTTTAAATTCGTTTTTAGGTTTCTTTTTTTCTTTTCAAGGTGTGAAATATTAACCATGTAGGTAGAATAAGCATATATATATATATATTTTTTAATCTATACGTGCCTCAGCAGATGCTGGCACAGAATACCAGATCCTTTAATAAAATAAAAGTGAATCTTCAAATCTTAACACCAGAAGGGAAATCTAGAGGGCATCTGATCTAGTGCAGCACCATGCCCCCCTTAGCATCATTTCCTGCCACCACCATGAAGGCCCCATGATGCACTGCTCACACTTTAAACCCCTCTTTTGGGTCCAGGTTAATCACCCAAGGCTGTCTCTCTACACCCCCACCCAGTGCTCTCCCCTCTATGTTCCAGAAATATTGAATTTCTTGTAAGTAGCCCTAAGCAGCCATGCTCACTTCACCATATATAAGCCCATATGTCCCTTTTCACAGCATATTTTAATTGCCTTGTTTTTTCTCTATAGAGAAAATTGGATTGTGAGCCCTGTGAGGTCAGGAAATGTCCTATTAATTATCCCATTCCTATTCCTGGCATGCAATGGGCTCTCAATAAATATGTTAACTGAATGACCTCCTTTTGGCAAGAGTTTCAGAAATACTTTACTAGAGAGTAAACAGAAAACAAATGGGAAAGAATTAAAATAGAAGGAACAGCCAGGAAAATATAGATATGCCATCCTAGTTTGGTCTCTGGGAGGAGGGAGTCTTGTGCCATCCACCTTTAGACTGGGCGTACCCACCCTGTCTTCTTAGTCCAGGCAGCAAAACTCCACAGGCCTCTTTTTCTTAGGGAGGGGGCTACCCTCACCACCTCCAGCCCTCCACACACAGCTCAGGGCCTGTCTCCTCCTCCTTTCCGTGCCTCCCCTGCCGTCCTCCAGGTAGGCCTCTCACCCCCATCAGACTAGTCCTGCAGGGAAGCTCACCTCCCCATCACAGGGCAGGACCTCCTCCCCCCACCCACCCCGCAGGCCTAGCAGTGTGTGGGACACACCACGTCCCAAGAAGGAGGCACAGACCTGAATGTGCCTGGTATAAATCTTTACCAGGCCTGTGACCAGCTCACAAGAGGGAAAGAGGAATGGCTCAAATTCACTTCTACAGGCAAAAATACCTATAGGCTCCTAAGAAAGCAGTCGGCCTTTAGATCACTGCAGATCTGGAAAACTTGTGTAATTCTTTTTTGGTGGAAGCAGAAACCTGACTCTGAGCTAACCCCTGACCAGAGGCCGCTGGGGCCTAGAAATACCCTTGTGAATTCTCCGCGTCTAGGCCGGGGCCTGGGGGTTCCCTGCCGTCCGGCCATCGGCAGAGGCCTCCCTGAGGGCTAGGCCGGCCCCAACTGGACGACCTGTGGCCCGACTGCGGCCCGCACGCAGAAGGCGAAGACCGCCGCGCCGCTTGGGCTGGGAGCGCCGCCGGATCGCTCAGGCCAGGCCCAGCGCGGCCGCTTCGAGCTTTCAGAATCCTGCGACCCGTACCCCAAGCGCTTCCTATGACCGACCAGACCCTCAGAAACAGAGAGTTCCTCCCCGCCTTCCCCTCCCCGCCAGACTTGCCTGCGCCACGAAGCTCGAGAAGCGGTTCCCCCTGCGCGCCCCTCGCTCCAGGCCGAGCTTGGAAGTGCCTCTGACTTCGCTGCGGCGCCGGAACCCGCGTGGGCTGCCCTGGGCCGCCGCTGCTCGGTGGCCCCGGCTCAGCGCGCGAAGCCGTCCCCGCTGCCCCCCAGGGGTCCTGGGAGCCGTGGCCCTTCCGACCCCTAGACATCCAAACCAGAGAGCCCTGGAGTTATTCCGGGCCGCGGGGGTGGTGGAGGATGGGGGTTCCATTCACGTCTCCGTTTGCAACAATAATGACACGTCCTAGTCCCACTGATGCCAGGAAGCCCCCGAAGGCAAGCCGGTGGCTCCATCGGCCCTTCAGGCGCGACGTCCAGTTTGCACGAAGTAATCACCAACTTCTGCACTCTGGGAAGGATTTTGAGGGGGAGTCGGGCTGAGCCCCAGACAGCAGCTCCGGGCCGGACTTGGAATATACTTTTTTTTTTTTTTTTTTCCAAATCTGACCCGGATCCGTGGCTCTGAACTTATTGTGACCTCAGCGGCCCGCCTTGGGCTCTGCGCGAGCGGGAACCCGGTGCGGGACTCAGGATTCACGGTCGCACCCGGGGCTTGCAGACCACTGGAGGGGAGAGCGGGGAGGTATTCGTATGGGTTCACGTATGGGGTATTTTTCTAGAACGAGATAAATAGATCTCAAAACAGTAAAGTCCTGGTCCCGAAGCCACGACCGCGCCCCTAGGTCTCTCCAAAGATCCCCTCCGGGCGCTTGTCTACAGAGGGGACTTTGGAGCCCCAAGTTTTCCTCAGGCGCGTTGGGTTGAACTTGGGGGCAGCTCTCGCGAAGCGCGCATTGCGCCCACGCGCTCACCTTAGCGGGAGCCACGGACTAATTAGGTGCCCCTGTTCTCCCGCTCAGCCGACGGGGCAGCCCGGCTCCAAGGGGCTGAGACCTGCGGCAGACGCCAAAGTCACCCGCCGTGACCGGCCTCGTCATTTAGAAGGAGAAAGGGCAAAAGGGCTGCTCGAAACCCTTTTTTAATACTTGACAGTTTGAGGCAGGAGCCTTGTAAGCGGAGACGAACGTGCGATAATTCTCTGCTGTTTGAAGAGCAGTGCAAAGCTGCCAAGAAACTCACTACGACGTGACTGTTTACTCCTGCGAATGGGCCGCAAAGAAAATATGCTTGGACCAGGTGACCCGGCGAGATCCGCAAAGCCGCTCCCGGCGACTCTCTCCTCCAGCGAGTCCGAGACCGGGGAGAGGGAAGTGGGCAGGTGGGTTTCCTCCACCCCTGAGTGCTACAACCTCCTTCTCTATTTTCTCATTTTATTTTTTAAAATTAAAAAGACAGAGAGAGCGCGCGCACAAGTCTTAAAAGTGGATAGCTGAATAGCGTCTGATAAAATTTGCGCTATGAAAAACATGAGGTCGAGATAGATCAGTGCGTGGGTGAAGGCTGCTCTAGCAGAAACTCGAGAAGTGAGCGGGAGCCCACAATTTTCGTTTTTACTGTAGAAATTGGTAAACGAAATCAAATGGCAATGGTTACCTATTACAGCCACTGAAAAGTTCGAAACAATTTAATGTGTTTCGGATTTATATGTATGTAATCACCATACTTTTTATTTTGTCTAGCTATTTCCATTAAGTTTTAATAAGCTATAAAGTTCCCTGGATAAATTTTGTGAGGGTTTTTTGGGGGGTTTTGTGTGTGCGTTTTATTTGTTTGGTTGTTTTTTGTGTGTGTGTGTGTTTTTTTGTCTGAGTGAGTGGAGATTACATGAACCAGAAGCGAAGTTTGAGCATAATTTTCTTAGCCACTGGGAAGTCTATCTCCTGCCAAAATTCCAAGGATGGGAAGAAGAAAGGGAGATTAAATACTCATTGAGTACCTACTATGTGCAGACAACCTGATAGGGCTGGCTTTATAAATTTTATTTAATATTAATAATTGTTTATCAATAAGAGCTCTTTTTAAAAAGACCAAACACTTTCTTCTGCATCCGGACCTCAAAGGGACAGCTTCCATAATTTTATTTTATTTGCAAGAATTTTGTTTTTATTACTTCCTTCTTCGAAGTGACGTAACTGCTAAGGTTAGTGGAGAGATCCATGTTTAATGATATTAAAGTCTGTTAGTTTAACTGATTACATCTTTTAGTGTTAATCCTGTCTGGGGCGGGGGGTTCGGGGTGGGGAAGTGAAGGTGAGTCAGCACACGGTGAATTTCTCCTAACTCTTTTAAAGCAAAACTTTTTCGTCTCTGTGGATCAAAGGAACCGAAAACATGACCCGTTTTGTAAGGGCTATGCAAACACTGTGGCTTGTGCTGACCACTGATAGAGGCTGAGTTAGACTAGAGGCTACATATGTTACAAAGAATACGATGC
>NW_020174268.1:6826824-6833308 GCF_003031525.2 Neophocaena asiaeorientalis asiaeorientalis | reverse complement strand
AAGGGAGTTGACAGTCAGATGAAGTGAGAAAGGAGGGGAGGAGAATACACCCAGGAGCCTAAGCAGCCAGGTAAATCATCAAAAACTCAGTTCCTGCAACTAATGAAAAAACCAATCTCACTGTAGTCCAGGGGAAATGGTTCGCTGACGCAAGGCTGATGGTGAGTCCATTTGTCGTGCTTCTTTTCCGGACTATCAAAAAAGTTATTTCGAGATTCAGCCAAATGTTTTGACTGGGAGACTGAAAACGGGACGAGGCGTTTCCTGCCTTAACGTCCGAGCCCGCAGCAGGGCCCAGAGCGGAGCGCGCTCCGAATCGCGCGCTTCCCGCCCGGGGCGGTTCAGAAAGGACGCTCCCCGCCGCCCTGCAAGAAGCGAGCCCGAGGTCAGGCGGCGAGAGCTGCTCGGGTTCCACGTGGGGCCTTAACTTCAGCCTTCCTCTGGAGGAACGCTCCTCTAGTTTTGTTCTGGAAGGGAAAATGGGCTCAGCTCTTCGAGAGCTATCAAGAGTCCCACTCGCTGGACAAACCTGGAAACTCTGGAAGTTCTAAACTGAGCTTCCCTCGTTCCCTGAGTCCCTTTCTATCTTCTTTACCGGCGCTAAAGGGCTGCTTGCCGAGGGGGTGCTCTTTTAGATGATTTTTTTCCACGTAGACCGGAGAAGGGCCGCCGCCCGCTCCGAACGCGACTTGCCGACCTCAGCGCCCTGGGCTCGCGCGGCGCACCGCCCGCCCCTCCGCGCCCGCCCAGCCCCGCTCGCGGAAAGAGCCCGAGGGGGGAGTATCTTCTCCGCGGGCCAGAGCTCGGTGCCAGAGCGCTCTCCTGACATAACCTTGCCCAGGGTGGGCCAAGACGTGCACTAACCATCGCTTGGCTCCCCTGCTGCCGCTGCCGTCCCCACTACCGCCGGCAACTGCCTTGGACCCAACCCCCAAGAGCAGAAACTCTTGCCTCACAGCTCCCCTTGGTCCCCGCTTTCCCAGCCCTTTCCGGGATCCCACACCCCCCACCCCACTTCTCCCGCCCGTCGGGGCCGAACACTGGCACCGCTCCTCGAGCCCGTTCCGCCGCGCCATTTTAACCCCTTGGACGTTTCCGCTGCGAAGAGGGCGGGAAACAGAGAAGAGCCGCCATCCTCACCTCACCTCACCCCCACGCCACCCCGCCCGGGTCCTCACCTAAGGCGGCCCAGAGGGGATTCTGAAACAAACCGGTGGTGGGCGCGGGTGGGGGACAGGCTACCTCCGGACTCCCGAATCTTTGGCAAAGTCTCGGGAACACTTGTACTCCCCCAGGATAGTTTTCTTCGCCTCGGGGCGAGCGCGGGGTGTCCGAGTTTCTTGGCGCTAGCTGCGAAGAGCTTCTCCCTTTCCCCAGCCCCTTTAAGGACATCTGATCTTCAGTCTCCAACTTTCTCCTCTCGTCTACAAGCTTCGTCTGCCGCGGAGAGCGACCCCAGGCGAGGCCGGGAAGGGAGAGAGCTAGTGTGGGGTTAACCCAAACCAGGGCGCCCAGAGGTTGGCTGAGGCCCTGCGGGTCGAGGCCCCGCGCGCTCTTAAGCAGGAGGGAGCCCCCGGGGATCCGCGCGGGGCATGTTGCCGCGCCTGAAACAGGCGTTCCCTTTTCCAGATCATATTCCGCATAAAATCTAAAGCCAGATGCATCGCTTGGGCAAGTTACTATTTTACTGCGAAAAGCACAGATGTGTTTCCAAACTGGACTCCAGATCAAGGTTTCTGGTGCGGGTTCCAGTGGCCTGCGCAAGGTTGGGCTTTCGATGCCTTAAGGGACTACCCGGACGGGTAACGTTTTAGATGCTGTAGTCTGAACCTAGCCCAGGCAAAGCATCATTTGAGAATGCGAAGATTTAAAATAAAAAGAAAAGGGGGAGGGGTGCGAAATAAAGACAACTGCGGGCTTTCAAGGCCGTGTGTGTACTTTTTAAGTGGGGCGGAGGAGAAAAGACCAACTTCATAATTATAGACGCCCAGTTTAGCAAGATAACCTGATGGAATCTCTGTTTCACGAAAATAAGTTACAAGAGGAAAAACTTGTAAGAAAGTGAGAAAAGCGGCCACATATGAAACCAAAGGGCGAGCATGGTGAAAGCAGGCATTTTAATCAGTCTGTTGAGTAAGTCAAAAATAGCTTTTGCTGAGTTTTTTTTTTTTTTTTAAAGAAATAGAAGAGTCTTTCCAAAAGTAATAGCCTACGGGTCTATTTCACCTGCAGGTCTCCTCTCATCATTGTATAAAGAAATTTGGGTGGAGTGGGCCATGTTTTTCACAGAACTTTCTGGTATTTGCAGTTGTGGTAAAGAGGGAAGGAATAAAAACGAACAAAATTAGTCTGGGATTGGCTGCTGCCTGTTACCGGCATAACATTAGCAGGAAACCAAGACTGCCTTCTCGAGATTCGCTTAAAAGAATTCAATTTTGCATCTTTTAAAATTATACCCGTTTTTTAGTCCTTTCGGTGAAATGAATAACCAGAGATGCAATATGTAAACAATGCACACATGTACATAATTCCAAGTCTACTTATTTACAGAGTGAAAGGGCGCGGTGCGAAAGCGCCCCTGCACAGGTAGAGGTGTAACAGCTATGCGCTGCGCCGTGCATTAGGTGCCAGTGAGAGAAAACACAAACCCAAACTACTCGCACAGAAAACTATGTTTCCACATTCGACTCATTTAGGATCAAATGATTTTTTTAACACTTGCCAAAACCCACAGCTATTGCTACAAGAAAGGTACCATGCAATGGAATAAAGTTAGCTGTTTATGTGGGCAAGGTGGGGCTTTTCGGGCGTTTGGCTACACAAATGTACTGCAGTGACAGGGCGAGCATCTTGCAGGCCAATCTCCCAGTGTTTGTTCATTGCGGGGGCAGGTGGGGGAACGAGGACGCCTTTTAGCTGATCAGACTGTAGCTGTCACCCCTGAGGGGTGGTTGTGGAGGTTACCTTCACCTCATAAAGATACTCATCCTTCTCTTAACTGAAAAAGTCTGCGGCCGCTAAGGCCGCCCACACGGGCCGCGCCTCGTCCAAGCCTGCGCAGGCCGCCTTTGTCCCCGCAGTGACTACCGCGAGGGCGGGCGGGCACGGAGGTTGTCACCAAAGTTCCCTTAAGTCCTTATACCGCGTAGAACTCTGGTTTTTGCGGGGAAGCGGGCTGCTTATCCAACCTCAGTGGAGCAGCAATTCCGTGGGCCTCCACTCCCCGGCGGCCTCTGCGCGCCCTCGCTGCGCTCCCGCTCACCCGGACCTCTCCCCGGGATCATCCGCCGGGGGCCAACGCTCGTGGCCGCGCCACCCTCCTTTGCCTCTGCGACCCCTCCGCACGGTCCCAATCAGTCTCGAATTTCAACTCAAGACCCAGACCAAACTTTTCCTTCGGGGCCGGTATATTCTCACACGCGGTGGCTTTTCCCAAGGGAGGAGGAGCGATGGAGCTCCCGGCAGCTCCTGGGGGCCCTGCGGGGACCACCCGCCACCCGGTTTCCACGCAGCTCCCGCGCCCACCCTTGCCTTCCGACCCCAGACCTTGGCCTCCCACCGCCGCGCTCAGGGAAGCCGCCGCGACTAATGCGCCCCGGGTGCTTTCGTTTTGCTTTCGCTCCCTTCTCTCCGCAGCTGGGAAGACTGCAGAAGAACAAAGTAGGGGTGAAAAGCGCGTGTCCTGACAAAGTGATGGGTACACCGCTGTTCGGTCCGAAGCGGGCCGGGGGGAGGGGAAGGTTCAGGCTGAGGCCTGGGTACCCCTGTCCCTTTCAGGGGCGAGAAAAACCAGGTGGCCCTGGCTTGTTTTCCTCGCGCAAAGAAACGTGATTTGTAGATATTGATGCAACAAAATTGGCGCGGAAACGAATTCGCCTTCTTGGGACTGTGCCTTTCAAATACAGAAGAATAGGCAGGGTAGAAAGGCGGGAAGAGAGGAGGCCGGGGCCTTTCACTAAACTGGAAGGAAACCGAGAGAGAAGGCTCGACAGCCGGGATCCAGCTCCCACACCAGGCCCTGAGCACCATCAGGTGTGAGGGGACTAACGCCTAGTCCCATTTGCTGCCAGTCCACTCAGCTCTGCGCTTTGGAAACCCAGCAACCACTGCACAGGCTCGCTTTTCTTCATCTCGCCTCCCTCTTTATGGCGAGCAAAGCACACGTATCCTACATCGATGAACCCATGGCCTAAGGTCTCCCCCTTTATTTAAAAAAAAAAAAAAAAAGCCAAACCTGGAAAGGTTTCTCAAATAGAGGCAAGCTTGCTGCTGCCCCGTGTGGCCCGTGCGAAAGCTCCCCTAGGACTGCACGCTCCCAGTGCAGGGCCAGGAAGCACGGCTCCGGGTAAGGGCCCATGCAGAGTCCCGCCCCCACCCCCGGCCTGCACTTGAGCCCGAACGCGGAGGGGTGCAACGGAAAAGTCTCTCCAAACTCTTTAGAAAAAAACGTAAGTCTTCCAGACTGTTTACCACACTGTCCAGCTGCCCGGAAAGGTCCGACGCGTTTCCTGCACTCGTCCCAGCTCAGCCCGGGCTTTCCTCCACCCGTGATCTGAAGGGCTAAATTATTTTATTCCGACTCTGTAAAGTTAAACTGCGATCTAAATAAATCACTTAGGGAAATGACCGGAAGCTGCGAAGGTAAATTACACTCAAACCAGCTACTTGCACTTGGTTTTGTTAAAATAAGGCCTTCCTCTCGTATTTACCGCCCTCCTTGTTTACATCGAGCTCAGGAACAGAGGCTTTAGGCCGGCAAGGGAGCTCAGTTTCATTTCGGGGCGTATGGCGGGGCCTATCATTTCGTCATCAGGTTTTAAAGAAAAGTTCGAATGTTGTTGTCACAGATCTAACTTCCAGTAACTCCTCAAAAACTATATTACCCCCACTGTAGCTCAGGCCTGCAAACTCCTTGGTCCGCAGATGTCCGGGAAGCAGTTAAGTGAGCTCGCGCAACGCCCCGCTGCACCTGCGGAGGAGGGAAAGCGTCTCCGCGCGTCTCGGCACTGCCGCACCGTACTTCCCGCGCTCCGCCGGCCAGCCTTCGAGCTGCCGCCAGCCACCCCGGCGTCCCTCAGTCCCCCGCCCACAACCAGTCGTGCGGGGGCCTGGGGGGGCCTGGCATCCCAGCTTTTGGGGAAGCGGCCGCGCGAAGGACAAGTCAGGCCCCTGTCTCCCAGCGAGGCCCGAACGCGCGCACACTCCGCGCCGGGGCGGTGGCGCTCCCGAGACTGGGCGGGGTGGGGGAGGAGGGCGGAAGCACGGAAGGCTTATGAGCACATCCAAGAGTCGCGGACCCCGGCTCTCCTCCCCGAGTGACTAGGGTGCGGGTGCCCACGCTGTGCGCGACGCTTGGGCCACGGCCGGAGCCCACGAGCTGGGCGCACAGCTGAGCGAAGCAGCCGCCGCCGCCGCCGCCACGGAGCCTGGCGGGCGGCGCGGAGCCCCGGGGAGCTGGTTTTCCCGGGCGGGCACGTGACGGGGTTGGCAGCGCTCTGGCCCGGGCAGGGAGGAGGGGGAAGCGGCGAGCAGGAGGCCGGAGGCGGGCGGGCGGCTGGCGCGCTGTGTACTTAGGTCGTGTGCTGGGGCTTTTCTCTCCCAGGAGCCGGCGGAGGGAGGGGAGGGGGAGGGGCCACCGCTCCGCCTTCTCCTTTTCGCAATGTTGACGCAATCTATAAATAGTGGAACAAAAGGACCAACTTCCTCGGAGCTTTGCTGAAACTGCACAAAAAATCGAGCTGGGGGGTTCCCTGGTCCCTGGCGATGGGGCGGGGAGCGCGGCGCCAGGGGAGGAGGCGGGCGCGGCAGCGCGGGCCCCGCCGAGAGGGGACACCTGGCTGAGGCACAGCTGCTGCCCGCCGCGCCGCGCCGCGCCGCTCCACGCGAACCCAGGGCTCCGGTCCCTGCGCGGGCTCGAGAGCTCGCCCCGACCGGGGGTCTTCCTCCTCCGCCGTTGACAGGTCAGTCCGCACCGCCCCTTTCTACACTGGGTTTTCTTTTCCCTCCCCCAAGCCTCTACTTAGAAGAGAATTGAGGGGGGAAAAAATGGAACGAGGCGCAGCAGTGACAGCCACCCAATCTGGAACCCCAGCAGTGCACGGCGGGGTGACCGAGGGGGCTCAAGGAGATGGTCCGCGCCTGCCCCTCGTCGTACAGCCTGTGGCCGCGCCGCGGCCCGCGAGGAAGCCAGGAGTAGCGTGCGCCGCCCAGGCGGCAGGGAGAGTGGAGGCGGGAGCGCCGCGGAGGCGCGCGCCGCCGGGCAGGGGGTCGACGGCTGGCTCCCTGCTGCCGCTCCCGCCTGGGGGCCGACCCCCAGCGGAGACGTGCCAGGACCTGGAGGCTGCTGAGCACAACTCGCCCCCTCTGAGCTCGGACCTGGCGTCTCCACCTCGTCCTGCAGTTGCTGTGGGAGGGCTGAACGGAGAAGCGCTGTCGCCGCACGCCACCGCACACCCTGGCTCCGGTGCCCACGCACCCAGCGCGC